>NC_081420.1:70577427-70644927 GCF_949786415.1 Peromyscus eremicus | reverse complement strand
GTTTGCAGAAGTGGCTCCCCTGTCCTCTTTGGACTTCTCTAGGCCTTCCCCGCTTCAAGAGTCCCCCACCCCCACCCCAAGTTCATCTCAAAACTGGAAGTTCACCAAGAGAATGAAAAGAAAGGGCATGGTGCCTGTGCTTTCCAGGCTCTGGCAACAGGAAGCCACCTTTTTCTTGGAAGTGGGGTGGCATCTCTCTCTTAACATCATGACAAGAAACCCCTGATGGCTTGCCCACCTGAAGTGTAAGGGAATGAGAGGGATGGGGGAAAGGAGCTTTTACTAAATATTGTCCTTGATGTTCAAACTGGAACCCAGATCGGTTTGGTAATCTGGAAAGGAGAAAGCAACGTAGACTGGAGTTGAGGCGGTTTTGGCAGGAGAGGGTATGGAGTTGAGGAGAGAAGGGCATGCATGCCACAGCACACCCCACTTTCAACAAAGTGTTACATCTTTTGCAGCTCCCCCCCACCCCACCCCTGTGGCCAGCAGTGGAATCTGGACCACTGAGCAATGATTTCGATAGCTCTGCAGTAAAGATCATAAAATACACCCCTGGCTGGGTTCACAGCTTCTTTATTATGCTAAATGGTGAGGGCCACCAGGGTGAAATTTAAAGTCTTTCCCTTAGTGGTGGCAGGCCAGGGTTCAGCGCAAGGGCTGATGGGTCAGAAAAGCAAGGCCTGGCAAAGCCTCTCCATAGCCACCCAGCAATCTGGCTACCTCCATTATTTTCATAAGCAATTTTGTTTTCTAATTTGGAGTGTGGTGGGGATGGGGGAGCATTGACTTAGGACTTCTGAATGCCCATCACTCAAGTTGTCCCCCACATGGTCTTCCCAGTGCCAGGCTGTATTTATGAGCCAGAGATGGCTCAGGCCAGAGACTCTCCAGCCTGGCTCCCCTGCGCCCAGCACAGCTCAGGCCTCACTGATGCCAAAGGAGGCTCTGAAATGATACGTTTGTTCTGCTTTTACTGCTGTATATTTTAAGAAAAAGAATTGCTACACTGGAATGAATAGATTATGAGTAAATAAAGAGAAACTGTCAGTCTCTTTGAAGATTGTGCTTAAAGGGACTTGCCAAGTCAGGGCACAAGAGTGACAAGATAGAGACCTTGGTGCTTTGCACGCTTAGCTGGGCTCTTCCGCTTCATCTGCACAGCACTAAAGGATGTGTTGATGCATTGAATCACAAAAAAAAAAAAAAAAATTGGCATTCAAAATAAAAGGTGCCACACCACAATGATTGTAGTGTTTGAACTGTGAAGTGCTACACTGCCCCATCCAATCGAAAGGCAGGTCTACACAGAAGGAGAAAAAAAAAGATACACTTTCATAACTTATAAGGAAGTTGAAGTCTAACATTTGACTTTCTAATGAGTGTAATGAGATTACATGCCTGATGGGAGCATTTGTACAAAAGCAACTTTCGTGTTTAATGAGGCCGTAATACAAGGCAAAAATCAAATTATTATTTTTTTCTCCTTCTCAAACATCTCCAGAGTAAAACCAGCTTTTAGGGAAAGAGGAGGTGGGAGAAGAGGAGAAGGCTGGAGGAGGTGAGGGGGTTCATGGCTCAAGGCCTGCTGGGGAGCGTCGCGACCCAGAATCTTAGCGTGTCTGGCCAGGCTGCTCTGCAGGGTCGGTCCAGCTCGTAGCCTCGCTTTAATTACTCTTGGATGAAGTCCATGGCACCCGCGGCGCGCGCGGGGGAACCCCTCGGTGGGTCTGAAACTAGGTTAAAGCGATTAGCATGCTGTCTGTACGCGGTCCTCCGGCCAGGCGCGCGCGCACGCGGTGGTTGGGGGGAAGGGGGGGGGCGAGGGCAACAGGAAGACAGCGCGGTCGCACTTTGACTCCCCAGGTTTGCGCTGCTCTGAGAAGCAGCTCACCTTGACCCGGCCTGCGGTGGCTCCAGAGTCCAAGGTTCCATGCCAAAGCGAGCGTCTCCTGCCCTGCCCCCACGCGCCGACCTCTCCACTAGCCACCAAGAGCCCAGACAGCACTGGCCGGGGGGGGGGGGGAGGGGGGGGCGGGGCGAAGGGGGGGGGCAAAGCCCGCAGTGGCCAGGGGGGAGACAAGTCCAGCCCAGGCTTCTTCGGCTTTCTGGCTGAGGGTCCAGATTTCTCCATCGCTTCTCTTTCGGTTCGCTAGAGGGCGACCCCGTTACCTCTGCCTCAAACTGGCCTTCCTCCTGTTGTGGGCAGAGGAGGACTAAGAACTGTTTTAAAAATAACCCAAGTGTAGAGGTGGCCGGGTGGGGGTGGGGGTGGGGTGGAGCGTTCCTCTCGGCCTTGCCCCAAGCCCCTGAAAGTTGTGAGGGGTCCCCTGACTTCAACAAGGTCAACTACGCCGGTTCCTTTCAGGGGAGAGTCTGAATTTCAGGAACCTGATGCGTAAGGGAGGAAAGGGGGCTTCAGGGCCCAGCTCTAGAGCAGTGCAAGCAGAAAAGCCCTCTGCCCTGCCTGGCCTCTCTGATTAGGCACCGTGGCAGTCACTTGGGCATGCCAAACATTGTCCCCAAACCTCAGCTTTCCCACTCTAGAAAGTGGGAATAATAAACTACCCATGACCTAGCTGTCCCGTGAGGTGTTCGGTAGTCAGGGTACAGACAGAGGCAAGCTGTACTATTGAGAGCCAGCATGACAGATGGGTGGCTGTCAGAGATCTGGGATTTATTCTCCCATCTACGCCCACTCCCCTTCAGACCAAATCTAAACGAAATGTAGTTTACTCCTAGACGTTCGGATTTGAGCCTCTGTTTCGGTCACTTTTAAGGAAGTCAATTCTTTTGAATGCAGTTACTCCTATGATCTACAAACAAATAGCTTTATAGAAACACCAGCGAATAGCATTTATTAACAACGCTCAGAAATAAACCGAATCTGGTATTAAATAAGCGTGAAAACTTCTGGCCAGAGTTCTTCCAACAACTCAGAGTTCGGCCAAAGGTGCCGGGGAAAATCATCCTCTGTTGCATATTATAGAATATTATGATAAATTATATAAATTATATCTTTAAAAAGAGACAATCTATTTCATTAACTCAACAGAATAATAAATAGATAAATAACAAACAGTTGATTGCCATTAGAAAAATGCGATCTTTAAATTACATTTACATTATAGGTATTTACACCGTACGATGTGCACAGAGACTTCTCAGGACATAAACTCAAAAGGTGGTTGGTTCTCTATGTTGTCGAAAGATTTACTGTTGAGTTTTCTGGGGTCCTCTGGGGTCCACACTTTAGCTGTACGGATAATATTTTGTTCTTTGAGCTGTTTTTCATCAGTCCATGAGAGAGAGTGCCCAGCAAGAGGAGGGAGGCCATAATCGGGGTCACTGGGGGAGGGGGAGCCTGGGAAGGAGAAAGGAGAAAACAGATTGTGAACACCCAACTACGTTCCCAGAAGTCACCCATGGTCCTTTAGGGTCCCCTCTGAAGCAACTGAGACACTTCTCTACTCCACCCCTCAAACTCTCAGCGCCCTCTCCCTGGAACCAAAGGAGGTGCATGTCTGGCGAGGACGCTCGTCCTCCAAGTTTGGGTCAAGCATCAGAAAACAGAACCGAAAGGTTGTCCTTAAGGTTCCTAGTGCCCACCCATGGTCCGTCCTCATCAATCAGCCCCGTGCGCCAGACTTCCTAACATCCTGTCTCTGTCCCTGTCCCCCTCAGCGGGTGCTAAGACACAGACGCACTTACGGGTGCCTCGATGGCAGATGATGACTTTCTGGGCCTGGTTACCCGGGCTGTCCCCGCCCAGGTGCCGGCTGCCACCTGGGCCCCCGCAGCCACCTGTGCCACCACCGCGCAGCGGCAGGTCCGCCTGCACCAGCTCGCTGAGGAAGTTGATGTAGCCGATGGCCAAGCGCAACGTATCTACCTTGGAGAGGCGCTTTTCGTAGGGCAGCGTGGGGATGTGCGAACGCAGCCCCTCGAAGGCGTCGTTGATGGACTGCATGCGGCGCCGCTCCCGCACATTGGCCGCTTGTCGCAGCTGCTGCAGCTCCGCCTCGGAGCGCACGCGTCGCCGTCGCCGTGCCGCTGCCGCTGCCGCTGCGGCCGCCCGGTTCAGACCACGGAGCCGCGCCCCGGGGGACAGCACCGCGGTGCAAGGGTAGGCAAGGCACGAGGGCGGCGAGCCGGGAGAGTAAGGGAAGCCGCCTAGGGGCGCCCCTGCCTCGCAGCAGTAGCCGCCACTGTCCTCGGGCTCGCTGGGGTCCCCCAAAGGCTGCGAGGCGAGCGCGTGCGGGGCGGCCGAGGGCGCGGACTGCAGCAGCAGGCACGCCCCGTCGCGGTAGCAGTATTCGTGCAGCTGATGGCTGAGAAACTCCACCTCCGCCTGCTCGTCCCCCAGCAGCTCGTCTCCATCCTCCAGAGGGTCCCGAGAAGACTGATCGGTGAAGAAGTCTTCCTCATCGAAGTAAGCAGACGGGAATGTGTCCAGGCCCCCGGGGAAGTGCTCCAGCAGCACGGCGTCCATGACGGCCGCCGCCGAGGCCCAGAGGGACTGCTGCGCTGCTTGGGGTGACGCTTAGTGAATGATCCGTGGCAGTTCGGGCAGGTCCCGCAGCCCCTCCCTCGTGGGGCTGGCGCTGGGGAAGGCGAGGCGGCCGCGGGTCCCCGCCCTAGGGCCTCCCTGGAGTGCGCGCTGCGGCTGGCTCTGGCTGGCGCTGGGGCTGCACTGGGGAGGGCTGGGACCCGCTTTTTGGAGCTGAGGGCCGGCACGCGAGGATTCTTATAACTACATCCACAGGCGCGTGCCAGGGACCCCGCGCGCCAGCCAATCAGAGCGCGGGGAGCGGGCTGGGAGGGGACCCGCAGGACGGACAGTCGCAGGGGCGCTGTCCTCAGTTCCCAGCTCTGGCGGCTGAGCGAGGTGCAATTCCTCCAGCTCCCGCTTTCTTTGGTACCTGCCCAGCGCTCAGCTCCCGGGGCTACCTACAGCCCGTGACGCCCTCCTCTGGTCCTCAGAGCTGCTCAGCGCAGCTCTGGGTTTCCTCTGCTGGGCTGGAACATCTACCCAAGGTCCCCAAGGCGTGAGGGACTGGAGTCACATCCAACCAGCCTCCAGCCGGCAGCGCTGCAGTCTTGCTCAGAGACCGGTCGGAAACGTTTCTCTTCATACCCGGGGCATACAACGGGTGCTCCAGCCTGGATAAGGTTTGGGGCTTCCTTGCCATCATCAGACCCTTCAAGGACTCTTGCAAGTTTGCAAAGGATGCGTAGAGGGTTGCTAGTGACCTAGTCCTGCTTCCTAAGACTTCCAGACGCAGCGCACGCAGTAGGTGCATGTCCTAGGGCGACACACGGAGTTGATCTGCCTCCCACTGCCCTCTCCAGCCCCAAGAAAGAGAGCCGAGACGGGAGGGGCAGGCTCCAGAGCCGCGCCATGGCGTGTGTTTCTTCCACAAGCAAATCCAGACCCTAGGGGTTCTGAGCAATAAACCGGCTACAAAAGGAGTCAATTGAATTGTCCAGTACCGAGCAGTCAGGAGTGGGGGTTGGGAGGTGCCATTGTAGTTAAAGGGCAGTGTAAATGATTTTCAAAGCCCGGGTTTCACCTTTCTGACTGGCCACCCGACCATCTTTGAGTGATTTCTCCCCCCCTCCCTCGCCCTTTCGACCTTACTTCCTATTTTCAGACACCATTAAACGAACGCAACCAGCCTGAAGACACACTTTCTCACAGACTGAAGTGCAACAAAGGAACACTTGTTCAAGGTCGGGGCAGTTCCACCCTGTGAGAGAGAACGCTACCAGGACCAGTCCAGCAGTCTTTCAACAGAGGACTGGAGTTGTCATTTTCCGGGGCCTCCCACTTCTCTTTACAGACAGTTGTCCTACAGAGGCATCCTGCCTTATTAAGACTCCCTTCGTGTCCACGAGTTAAGAAAGTGCCTTGAACACGCTTCACTTCGGGCATTTCACTGTAGTCAAACAGAATTCCAAGGTCTAGGCATTAGGGCCAAACAATATATACTAGATAGATCAGAAACTGAGCGTCCTTGACGTGTCGAAACCTCCAGACATTTTAACCCAAAGGCCACCGTTTGTTTCACAATAGGTTCTTTCGTGTGTTAGGTTTTCAGCCTGTGCCTCCTTCATACCGAGGTGATTGTCCATAAAAGGGTACAAAGGTGGACAGGTTCCCTGCAACCGAGGGAGGATGTCTTGGAATATTTTTTACTAAGATGTTTCTGTGCTCCCACAGGGAGGAAAGCTGTAGGTTCCAGCCGTTGGCATGCACCCAACTTTCTTACATTGAAAAAACCCGATGCCTGGGCATGGTGGTACATGCCTATTATCCCTGGACTCCAGAGGCTGAGGGAGGAGGATTGTGAGTTCAAAGCTGATCTTGTCTAAAACAAGGGAGAGTGAGGAAATAAAAAGTTCTTCGTACCTTACTTAATTAGAATAAATCTAAGTGGATCGACCTGAGGACTTGGAAGGAGAATAAATAACAAGATTTCAAAACTTTATCCAAAATACTGATGACCAACCAGAGCAGAGAATACTGGAGTTGAACCTACAAATACCTTCTTGGAGAAGCCAGAAGGTCCCCTCTGCTTGAGAAATTGTATTTGACTCCTTCATACATTAGTGGGGTGCTGAAAGATTTGAGAGTAAGTGTATATGAGTATCTTTGTATTCACTGAGATTGTTAATAAATCTGCTTTCTTATGCGGAAGCCATCCTAATTAATGTTTGGTGAGTTTGCGGAAAGTTTCAGAAGTGCACCGTTGGCAGGCCAAGTAAGCTGGCTGAAGCAAGTAAGCCAAGCTCCTGGTTGAGGCCTTACTGTCGAGGAGGCCAGCAGAGCAAGCGTGGAGAGTAGGATTAGTAGAGAAAGCACTCACTTGTTTCTGTGTAACCTGCTCTGTCTTCATTTTTCCCCTTTAAGGAATTCCTGGCTGGCTGCAGGGTGGTCTTGTCAGGAAGCAGAGACAAGGCTCTCCTCTCTCTCTCTCTCTCTCTCTCTCTCTCTCTCTCTCTCTCTCACACACACACACACACACACACACACACACACACACACACACCATCCTGAAGTAAGACATGATTGTTGTTTTCTCTCATAAAAAGAAAAAAGACTTTTCCGGGAATAAAGAGAATTTTCTCTGGGTCACTAGAGGTCACAGCCGTGTGGATGGCTGCTCTCTGCCATTCAAGGCTATAAGCTGGATGAGAAGGCTGAAACTGAACCTTGTCCTAGCACATGAGATGCCCCTATTCTTATTCCAATCCTTTTTCTCCATAATCCAGAATTCTCTGAGGGCTGAGTGGATATGCACACATCTACTGTCTAAATACATAAGCAGTTCACATAGAAAAAAAGTTGGTCACACGATTCTCTGATGAACTCTAACTTGCCTTTCTCTCTCCACTCTGTCTTCATAGGAAATGTTCCTCAACCCTGCAAGGGACCTCCATCTCACTAGAAAATGGCATCCTATGCTCCCATGGAAGACAGCAGAATGAGCCTTAGCTACCTTACTGTCAAGTCCTGGTGAAGTCTCTGGACTATTT
Organism: Peromyscus eremicus; assembly: GCF_949786415.1. Taxonomy (NCBI): domain Eukaryota; kingdom Metazoa; phylum Chordata; class Mammalia; order Rodentia; family Cricetidae; genus Peromyscus; species Peromyscus eremicus. Next base: position 70,637,388 of record NC_081420.1, on the reverse strand, counting down.
CAACAGGGTCTCCTCCTAACCTCCCAGGACTTCTCACAGGCCTCAGCTCATCTCCTGGGTTTTCAGTTCCAGGAGCACTGACCAAAGGCCATTGAACTTGAACCTGGCTCTTCTCCTCTGCCCCCTCTGCCCTTCATTCCCTCCTAGAGTCTTGGATCTGAACTTTCCTATCAGACATTTCCAGTCATTTCTCAGTGTCTCAGAGCAGTGACAGGAGGGTTAGAAATCAGGTCTCTGACTCTCCCCAGAATGAACTGGGTAAGAGATGTTAGTGCAGATGGGACTGCCTACTTTCTCACTGAACATTCTTGGTGCTGCACAGGATGCCAGCAGGTACCCTTCTGGTACCTAAAAATACAGAAAGTCAGATCCAGCCTTCTTGCCCACAGCATCCTACATGCCTCCCTAGTGCCTGCAAGCCAGTGCCTGTGGGTGGGGCTCAGGGCTCAGTGCACCTCCAGCCTCTAAATGTGTTCCAATTAGTTCCTTGTAGTTTAAACTGTCCCCTTGCTGACCTCACATCAGGGTAAAAGCAGGTGTGTGGTTGTCCTCTCCTGTGTCCCTTTCCTTCTCTTTACCACACCTGCATCCCTAACCTGGGGTAACACTCTTCTCTTTGCTGGAGTATCCAGTAAACTCACCAGTCCACTTTTTAATAAACCCTTACACCCCTAAACTAGGATTTGACAATAGAAACAGAGTTGATGCTGAAAGGCTCCTAAGGTCCAGTGAGGGTCGGTGACTTCCCTAAGGTTGATGACAACAAGCACCAGCCCTCCTGGCTTGGCTCCGTCAAAGCTGTTTGTGCTGATGGGCAACACTGTCAGTTCAGGCTTCTTCGAAAGTGGCTCAAGTTTCAATACTCACCAAGCCCCACCCTGTATTCACTACCTGGATCACTGCTGAGCCTATAAATGACATCTGAAGAAGAAATCGCTCAATGGTGCCACACCCAGCTTAAAGTAAAGGATGATAAAAACCTACTGGAGAACCAGCAAGTCTCTGGCCACCGGTGTCATATTCCATAGATTGGGGGAATTTCCATCTAGAAGACTCACCCTGTTTGATGTAGCGTCTCTTCCCATGACAGCCCTCAGGGATGCTGAACCACTTATGTTGGTGTTTGGGATGGAACCTGGGGCCTTCTGCTATATATGTATGCAGCCTTCCAACTTCATCCTTAACTTCTCACAACATTAAGACTTTCCTCCTGCCTCACTCTGCTCTCCACCCTGGGTCATCTTCTGATTGGTTAAGCCTCCAGATGTCATGATATTGTGCCTTGGTCTCTGAGAACCCCATGACTCTTCTAATAGCTGTGAGGTCCTTGCTTGACTTAAAGACCTTATTTAGAGGGTTTTCAAATATATTTCTCATTCATCTTCATAACTCTTCAAGCTAAAGGGAGCTCCATTTGTATTCTTCAGATGACCACATGAGAGTGGGCCTTCTGTCCAAGGCTATGAGTCCAGTAAGAGGAATCAGAGTCCAACAAGAAGTTTGGCTCACTCCATATCACATGAGTGTTTCATATATTGTCCTGCCCTTTCTTCGTTTCTGTCCTATGGCAGCTAGTTCCACATCGACCGGCTCATCTGCTCCTAATGTAGCTCTTTACTTTGCTTTTTGCACGTGTATACGTGATATACATGGGTACATGTGCATTGCACGTCTTCTTATGTGTGGTGGCACATGTGTGTGCAATGAGCATACACACACATGTGTATGCCCATGGAGGCCAGAGATCAATGTTGGTCGACTTCTTTAATCACTCACCATCTTAGACTGAGGCAGTTCCTCTCACTTGAACCCAGAGCTCACCAATAGGGCCCATCTAGCTGGCCACCTGGCTCTGGGGATTCGCTCTTCTCTGCTTCTGGTGGGACCACAAGCAGACCTGCCACGCCCACCTGGCATTGACATGGGAGCTGGAGATAGGAACTCTGGGCCTCATGTTTGCACACAGTGCTTCATCCTCTGAGCTGCCGCCACACGCACCCCACTTTAAACTATAGAACATCGTCTCCAAATAAAAAGATCCCCTGTGGCTAACTAACTGTGATCCAAGTCACATGGCTGACATTTTGGGTCCATGAGAAGAACTAAACAGATTTCCAACACCGTGGGGTGGAGGTCTCAGCACCATGGGGAGGGTCTCCTGGGAGACACTTCCTACTCTGAGGATGCTCATCCAGGAGATGAAGAGTCATTTTCCTCAGTAATGTGGTTACTAGTAGGCTGCCTATGCTCTAGGGGATAGCCCCACACCCATGCCATCACGGACAGCACTAATCAGGCTGACTGGGTCACACACACACACACACACACACACACACACACACACACACACACGAGTTGGTAGGAAGGGGTGAAGGGTTGGGAGTAGATATAATTAAAATACATTGTATAACAAGTATGAAATTTTCAAAGAATACAAACAAATATTTTTTAAAAACATAAGTGAAGCCAGACCTTGTCCTGTTGGGATTGGGGCAGGAGATGCAAGGCTGTCACACGACACAGAATCATCTTTCTTGCCTTGCATTTCTTATTGTTAAACATTAATCTTTAAAGGAGGAAATATCTAAATGCTGATATAATTATCCAAATAAACGTTTTCTGTCATGCCAAGGTCTGTTTGAAAAACTGCAAAGCTTCCGTGCTCTGTCCTTCAGGCTCGTTTTCCTGGGAGGCGTTTGAACTTTACTAATGCAAACACTGGCTAGTCATTAATGCCAGACATTTCTGTCTTGGCCTCTCTCCTGAGCCTCGGGAAGTGGAGGAAGGAATTGCATAGAAACAAGAGCATGCTTTCTTGTTCTGCTTCCTCTCAAGCCATATACGCTTGCTCATTGTGGGCTTGTTGATGAAGCTCTATTTATGATACATCCATGCGGTGGGATATCCAGCAGGAATGGGACACAGGTTACTGAAACGATTTCTAAGATACATTAAGTGACAGGAGCAACTCGCATTTAAAGAGGACAACAGATCTGGTGTGGGGCTTATTGGTACAGTTCTTGCCTATTTATTCACAGGATCCTGGGTTCAACCCTCCTGGGGGATGTCTTTCTGTACCCTGTGAATTTATTAGCTTCCACTGGCTAATAAATAAAGCTGTTTTGGCCTATGGCAAGGCAGCTCAGAGGCAGGTGGAAAATCCAAGCAGAGATAGGAGACCAGAAAGAAGAGTAGGAAGAGATGCCTATCCGCAGCCCAAGGAGCAGCAAGATGCCAGCAGACCGGTAACGCTACGGCTATGTGGCAAATTACAGATTCATAGAAATGGATTAATTTAAGATGGAAGAGCTGGATAGCAAGAAGCCTGCCATAGGCCACACAGTTTGTAAATAATATTAAGCTTCTGAGTGATTATTGTATAAGTGGCTGCAGGACCGCAGGGCTGGGCAGTTCCATGGGGCCGGGTGGAACTGGAGAAACTTACCACTACACACCCCTCAGCACTTCAAGACAAAAGAAGTGGTGGGGGGATACTGAATACTGAATATATCAGTATATTTGTGCAGGAATCAAATAGCTCTGGATGGATATGGAGGATATTAATGACATCAATTGTATCAGGAAAGAAATTAGGAAACAAAGGCATAGACTTTCTCATTGTAAACTCTACTGTGCCTTTTAAATGTTGCAGTAGGGGAACATGTACATAGAGAATTGTTTAATTCAGTTGGTATTTTTAAAGAAAAAAATTAGAATTTATGATCTCTTTGTCTAAACCCTAGAGGATCTGTATATAAGTTTGTGCCATCTTTAAAAATGGGCAAGCAGCCTTTGAGAGAACCATCCAAGGTTCTCAGGGGAAGCCTTGAATCCCTTCAGGGACCAGGTCTCTCATTTTGTACAACGAAACTGGGATGGCATTGGAAGAAATGCTATTTTCTCTATGAAACTAATATTGGACAAACTTTAGAGGGGTTTGATCATTTAAGAGAATATTCAAATTGGGCCAGTGAGCTAACTCAGTGGGTGAAGGTACCTACCACTAAACCTTACAACCTGAGTTCCATTCCCGGAACCCACGTGGGAGAAAGAGAGAATTTTATCCCATAGGTTGTCCTCTGACCTCCTCCACAAGTGCTCCACATAACAGTGTGTGCATGCTCACACAAATAAATATTTTAAATTTAGAATAATATTCAGGTTATGAATGCTCACAAAAATCATCTATTTTCTACAGCTCAATAGCCTGCAAGGGAGACCACTGAGCTTTTGGTGTATTTCTCTCCTGTACGTGTCCTGTATCTCATAACTGTCATGTGGCAGCATGTCATCCTACTTTTCCCAAGTACTACTGACAGGCGGGACTAACAGAGAGGAGAATTGAGAGAACAGGAAGGAGGAAGGGGAGATACTGCCAGCTGCCACCATGACAAGCAGCATGTGAAGATGCCGGTAAGCCACGAGCCACATGGCAAGGTATAGATTTATAGAAATGGGTTAATTTAAGATGTAAGAACTAGATAGCTAGAAGCCTGAGCCATTAGGACAAACAGTTTAAATAATATAAGCGTCTGTGTGTTTATTATAAGTGGGCTGTCGGACTGCTGGGGCTTGGTGGGACCCGGAGAGAAAACTCTAGCTACAGCCCACTTCCTAGGTTTGTAGTGGACACAGATCAACAGATACATCAGCAACACTCAACCTAAGTCACCACTGATGCTGAATACAGCACTTTTAAGCCATTTTCACGACTCAAAACAGTCAGGATTCTGTTCACTTACGGCTCTTAGCTACTGCTCATGCCTCCAAAGTGGGAGCTAGAAAAGTGGCCTTCAATGTAGCCCTTCACAAGAAAGTTGCATGGGGACAGAGCAAAGTCACAGCCCTCATCAGGTACCCAGATAGAGCATCCTTCCCCACTCCTCCACAGTGCCCCTCTCCTGGGCAGCAGACTACAGCCTCCTGTGCAGGCTGATTGGAAGATGTCATCTTCCCTGTCACACAGCCCTTCCCACCAGCCTCAGAGATGTCCAGTGTGTGTTTCTCACCGAGAAGGCAAGAGAAGCCAGGTGGACCGTAGGCCTCACAGCCGGTTCCTTCCTCAGCATTCAGCAACTGTGTACACAGCAGTTTCTCCGTCTTTAAGTTCTGGCAATGGAGATTAATTTCCCGACGAGACATGGTCTTTGGATGTGTCAGTTCTGTGCACCTCTGCTTTTCTTCCCACAGCTTCAGGACAGCTTTTCGATTTTATAGTATAATTTAAAGATGGTCATCTTCAAAATCAACTAGATGGCACCTTATAACCTGGTCCCAACATTAAGCTTGGGGCCTGAGTCTTAAGTAGGCTCGTGTTTAAGATGGCGGTGGTGGTGGTGCAGTCCAAACTATTGCAGTCACTTCAGGCTACAGAAAAGGCGGTGACGTACTTATGTCAACAAAAGACTAACTCCACATGCAGGAGGCAAAGCTATCATGACGTCTAAATGAACTGAGTGGAAAATTTGGTCTTCACATGGCACACTGTGGATGGAGGACAGAGACCACCAACACCATGTCAGCTTTATAAGCAAAGGGACATTATAAGTATATTATCTATCATATTAAATAGGTTACTTTGAATTTTATGGATTTTCAGAATTTCATATTGAAAAGTATTTTGTTTTTCAGTTACCTAAGAACAATACATATGAAAAATCTCTTCCAGGGGCCAGTGGGATAGCTCAGTGGAGAAAGAAGACAGTTATCCAGACTGATGACCCGAGTTTGATCCCTGGGACCCACTTGGTGGGAGGAGAAAATTGATTCTCAAAAGTTGTCTGTCTTCTGACATGGGTCCTCATACACATACGTGTGCACACACATGCACACACACAAAAACGAACAGCCAAACAAATAAATAAATAAGTAAAGAAGGGATCCTAACTTTGTATTTGCAATTATTTAAGTAATTTGCATTATTAATATTTTAGCAGCATACTGAAAGCTTATAAATTTTGTTTTTCAAGACTAAGGGATAAACCTGAGACTCTGGGCATGCTATGCAAGTTCCCTACCACTGAGCTGCATTCCCAGCTTCATAAAGGTTTTTCATTGGTGATTGTTTTGCTTTACTATAAAAAGATGACTATTTCACATAAATGTACATATAGATATTATGTGTGCCTACATATACATACATGTACCTAGTACAGTACATAAACATATTGGGCATAGAGTTTATGCCATACCTCAACACCTCTGAGTGCATATTGCTCTTGCAGAGGACTAGAGTTTGGTTCCCCGTAGCCACATCGGGAAGCTCACAACTGTCTGTGGTTCCACCTCCAGAGGATCTGATACCCTCTTCTAACCTTTGTGGGTACCTTCACTCATGTGTGCACACTACATACAAATATATACACATAAAATAATAAATAAATATTTTTAAAGAAATACAATTCCAGGAACATATGCTTGTTTTCAGGGTTAGAGAGGAAAAATGAGGACCAAACACTAAAGCAAATAAGGAGAGAAGAGCCAAGAGGAAACGTTAGAAACTAAGAAACGTACACGAAAAAAAGCAGAAGGAAAAACAAAAACACATGACTCACACACACACAAATTCATGCTCAGTATTTGCTCTAGCTTTTGTAGTTTATTCTGGAAAAGCGAATCTTGCTGACCTTACAGCTTACTGACTAGAACAACGGAAGAAAAATTAACCCCTGCTTTGAGGAATGCTGAGTAGACTTGTAGAGGTGACATGTGCAGTACCCAGGAGCACTCACTTACTGCGGTAACCCACCCTGATTCCCTTACTCAGTGGATAATCAGTAAGTGTTTACTAAATATCTGTCTGGCACAGAAGAAAAAGAGGGGTAAGAGGTGAACCTACAAGTAGTCAAAGAACTGGTGTTCTTTCCCACTGATCTGTTTCACCTTGAGCCATGTCTATACAAGGGGATCACCTTCAGAGTCTGCTGTTTTCAACCATGCATGGATGTGCATGCCTGTAACCTCGGCGCTTGGGATGCTGAAGCAAGAGGACTGAGAGACTGAAGCTAGACTCTGCTACATAGCAAAATTATGTCTAAAAATTGGTTAGTTGTCTCCCAATTCTTTCGTTATTTTTGGATAAAGTAGCAGATATCTCAAGTTAAGACTGATTAAAACACAGGTGCCTGCCGAGGGTTGCACTGTGATATTAGTTTAGAGTGATGTGAAGGTAATGCACGTGAGTGGAATTCAGGTGACAAGCAGTGGCCGCAATGTGTCTGAGCTAACACATGGTCACATCAAGCTGCAAGGGAAGCAGGCAGAGTTTTAAGTTTGGGTTGCCATATTCCTGCTTAAACCATTGGATATGATCAAAAGAGGGAGAGGAAAAAATGGATGGAAACTAACTGTACCTGACATACCTTGTATCATTGCCATTTTTACAAATGTAGTCTTGTAAACCTGTGTTTAAATAGTGTGTATGTAACTGCTAATTAATGGATTTTTTTTCCTTTTTAAAATCAGGCATTTATAAACACGAAAGCATACATTAATGACATGTTTTATTTATTTGTTTTTATTTTATTTTATGTATATTGTGTTTTACCTGCATGTATATCTGTGCAGCATGTGTGTGTCTGGTGCCCACCAAGACCATAAAAGGGCAATGGAGCCCCGAGAACTGGAGTCACAGATGGCTATGAGCTGCCACGTAGTTTCTGGGAATTGAACCTGGGTCTCTTTAGCCTCTCATTGGGGTATATTTTAAACATGCACATAAGGAAATTTTAAGAAAATGAGTAATAAAATGATAGAAATTCTATCTTTTTTCTGTACCTCAATAGAACAACTTTTGTTCACCTTGGGGTTTATTCTTTATAAAGCCAATCATGGAACTTTTTAAAGCTAAAATTATCTTGTTTCATCATTATATATGAAACTACAAGCCATACAAATGTAATGAACATGTCTTTAAAAAAATACCATGTTTGAGGGTTGGGGAATGTCTCAAGTGGTAAGGTGTTTGCCATACAAGTATGGGGACCCAAGTTTGATCCCCAGCACCTACGGAAAAACAGAGCATAGAGAAACATGTTTGCAATCGAAATACTGGGGAGGCAGAGTCAGGTAGATCCCTGGGCCCTTCTGGCCAGCCATCCCAGCCTAATCAGTAAGCTCCACTGAAAAATACTGTCTCAGGAAACAAGATGGACATCTCCTAAGGCTCCAAGGTTGTCGAGCTTCCACAGTCTATGTGTGTATGCATATATGTACACACACATACACACTGTTTTAAAACTTAACAAGTTATTTTTATTAAGAAACACATTTTGAGCATCAATTCTACTCAAGACACTGTGTTAAATGGCAGGAAACGGGGAGAAGATGCAGTCTCCTTCACTAAGATGCATTTCTTAATGCATTCTTAGGGACTCAGGGAAAGGGTCAATTAATTAGGGTGTCGTGCAGTAAGGGATACTGGTGAGAAACAGGGGCTCTGTCTGTACAAAAATGAGGGTGTGGGAGGCTGCCTCCAGTGAGTGATGTTGACCTGGGTGTGTGGTTCAGTAGCATGTGTGGGCCCTGAGTTCACTCTCCAGCTCATGCATACAAACAAGCCTGACCATAGAGGAGGGGGGCAGAAATGTGTCCTTCAGAAAGTGAAAGTGTATGTCAAACCCAGTGGTTTGAAATAGCTCACAGATTCCCACCCCATCCACCCAGTTTAGGAGAAAGTGCCAGCAAATCCCACAAGATAATGAAACCTCCACTCCAAGCAAAGCTCAGTGCTTTGCAATAAGCCTTTTTACCCTCCACCCCCTCCCAAGAGCAAAGTGGCCTGGTGATGACCACATGGATAACCCACCAAGACCCGTGTCCTCAAAGAAGGCCCGGTGCTCAAAATTGTCCTTTTTGCCCTCTTCAAAGGCCAATTACTTCGGGGCCATTGATCTCAGCAAGCGGCAGCAGAGGAAACAGCTGCACCATAAGGTATCAGCGGTGCACAGCAGCCCAGTGGCCTGGCCCCAGCCCTGAATTTGCATGCAAAGTAATGCTGTAAATTAGGGAATCCACTCTCAAAATATAGCATTTTAAAATTCACTGAATTTGTATGCAAGTGTTTGGAGGCGACTGTTAGGAGGCGACTGTTAGGTGCATGATCTCTCGAGAACCCTGAATCTCAGTCATAGACATCCTTCATCAGACGTAGAAGCCTATTTCCTTAGAATTACCTCGCAGGAAAAGATATTACTGAGACACATGCCAGTAATCCCAGATCTTGGGAGACTGAGGCAGGAGGATCATGAGTTTAAAGCTAGACTAGGCGACACTGCAAGACAAGGGGAAAAAATAACAGAGAAGTGGGTCTTTTTGTATTCTTACATGCTCCTAATCCTTGGAATTTTTTTTTCCCTCAGAAGTCTGGCATCCCCCCATACCTGAATACAAATGCACTCTAAAAATCAAAGAAGGAACAAGAAACACCTACAAAGAGTGGGATACGAGACCCTCTAAATGGAGCCCAAGCTTACAAATGCTTTATCTGCTGTAGAGTTCCTTCCACAGTCTAAGAAGATGTGAGGGATTGATGTCGTCATTGGCTTTTGGTATCTCCAGTATGTAGATAGCACTTTCCCTCTGGAGCAGAACAGGCTTGGAGTACTTTATGGATGCTTTGAAAAGTTACTGGAAGTTGACTAGAAGTTAACCCAAAGCTCTTCTGCTTTCACATGATTGTGGAAGACAGTGTGGCAGAGTTAACTTCTTCCAGAAGAGAATATGTCCTCTGCTGACCCCTTTAAGATGAGATGCAGTCATATGAGCCACTCAGACTCATTTTAAAAATGAATGGAAGTGGCATGTCCCTTTGGGAGGAAGGAAGCCTCAAGGACCAGTATACAGCTGGTCTCCTCTGATTCCCTCTTCTGAAATGGTTGTGGAAACACAGCTGTAAGTTTGGGGACCCCAGATGACTATGATGGTCAGAGGTCTCCCTCAACATTTCACAGAATAGGTAGCCTGGACTATATGGAAACTGTGGTTGTGTTAAGCCACTGAGATTTGGGGACAGCCATTACAGAATCTCCTGACCTGGCATACCTGTGTGTTGCAAATGGAATTCTTTACCCTGTGTCACTGTATAACATACTGTACCTGTGTGTACTATTTTGAATTCTTCTAGTGGCTACCAACATGAAGTCCTTAAATATTCAAAGAGACTATGACATGAGACACAGATCTATTAGAATCAGAGTAGAGAATATGGAGGCCTTGGGAAAGAAAAGGTAGCAAGTTTGGCAGAAATGAACACCCTCCCCTGGTCTCCACCCTCTCCTTCCTTCAGTAATAGAAGCCTAGAGTTTCAGTTTAGTACATAGTCACCCATAATAAAAACCACACTTGCTAAACCACACTTATAGTCTAGAGTGGACCCAAAAATCTCAGAGGTTGTGAGCAGATATGAGTTCACATTTGGGTCAGCCTTTGAAGAAGAAGGACTGACCTTGTGTTGTCTATTTCTCAGTTTTCACTGTTGGTGCTAAGGCAAGGGAAGGAGTTGGAGCAGTCATTGTGAACCAACCATTGGAAGTCATCTCTGGAAGACAGATGAGCACTATTATACAAAAGGACCTAGTGTGTCCAGGATCACTCAGGTGCCAAGTCTCTGGTCCCTATCTAGTTTTGTTCAGCCTTTCTAAGACATAGAGTGCTATCTTGATTTCTAGAAAGCTGTTTCATATAATAGTCACATGGCTGTCCTAGTTAGCATGCCATGATCTGAAAAAATGCCTCCACACTCTCCTCTTCACCTGTACCTCTTCTCATTGCCTCACACATCTTTAGTTCTGTTGCTTTCCTAGGAGCCAGTTCTCTCTACTTTTTACAGGAAGCACGGCTGTCTTGGAGGAGAAGCACAGCACACGTGTATGGAGTGACCGTTCCGTGTTGGCAGCTGTGATGAGTATCCGTAACAGAGGAATAGACGAAGCAGCTTTTTGCCATAGAGTTTACAGAGAGCAGTGGGAGAGGTAAACCTGGAACAGACAGGCAATGATTATCATGACAACTGAAGGCAGACAGAACTTGATTAAGAAATGAAGATCGAGGAGGAACACCTTTAGTCTAGGGCAAGGAAATCCTTAGGAGTTGCGGTATGAAGGTTCACATCACATCAGCTAGCCATTTCTGGAGCAGATAAACACCAGTTGGAAGAAATTATGAGATCTATCATCCATATTTTTATCCAATTCTTTTAAAATGTGCATGCCTCATGCATTCTTCACGATATATGTAATTCATTAGCACAGTAGCACTAAGCAGCACATGTTCATAATGTAGAAGTCACCAGGGAATCGGGTTGGGGATGTAACTCAGTGGAACAGTGCTTGCCTACTATGGGGGAGGCCCTGGATACCAACTTCAGTGTTGTGGCCGAACCAAAGAGAATGGTCAGGGGCAAGAAAGCATCGAAGAGGAGAGCAGTGTGGTTGAGCTTGCCATTAAGGAAACATCCTTAGGCTGCAATGTGGAGAGTCAAGGGAAGTAAGATGATGTCACCATGGAGGCCAATCAGGAGACTGAATCAAAGGAGCCAAGAAACTATGACTGTGTTTCTGAGGGTGATTGTGTGCCCAGGTAGGTTGAAGCCATATTCCTGCAGGGAGAGTTGAGTTTGTGACTTACTGAGTGTGAGACTAGGAGATGAGAGACACAAGGAAGATGGGAATGAAGAATCTGCCTTCGGGGTGGGGATGAATAGCAAACCTGCTTCTGTAATTTCAGGAAGGATAGTTTGTGAGTTGTGCTTTAATTTGGGGACAAGGAAGTCACTCATGAAAGGGGTTAGCCGAAGTTTCAATGCGAGGTTGTGAGCCACAGTGTAGTGCTGAGGACCCAAGGGAGACACAAAGAGGAGCAGCTGCTTCCCGGAATGTGTTTGAGACAAACAGTTGGGAAGTGATGGGGCAGGGGTAACTGCTCTTCCCCTTTTAAAGACTGCCTTTCACCCTGTAGAGATTCTACTCTATCCCTTTATTCCCCTCTCAAACAACCCTTCCACACACACAATCATCTTCTCCAGAAAGGGGTCCACTTGCAGTGTGTTAAGAAAATTACTCAGTTCTACTCAGTCAGAATACAACCCTAAAACACACGAAAGGGACGACGGTGGTGACCTCAATAAGGAAAAGGACATCTCCAGATAAAACCAAACACAGTATGGAACCTTCTAGAATCTTTGTTGGTTTTCTTCAGGCACTTCAAATTTACTTTAACTTTTCCTCTTTTCACACTAGCCCTGGAAGTGGTTAGACACTTCAATTTTTTATTAAGGTATCTTATTGCCACAGCAGTATTTTTGTGTGTAAATTTTAAAAAAAATACGGAACCACGTAAAAGCTTGGGGCGGAGGGGGGGGGCTTTGTAACCTAGGAAATAAACACCATCTATAATCCCCTTGCTAAGAGAAGAAAGCATTTTGAAGTTTGCTTTAGAAGTCAAATCCAAGGGATGGGTTCCTGGCCTCTGAGGTCGTTGAAGGCACCAAGGGGCACAGGAGCGACCCACTATGGGTCACTACAACCTTTGCTGTAGCTAATGAACCTCCTTCAGTTTGTTCTGGGCCGGCGAAAGACACCGTAGAAAGGACTCCTGACTGCTTAAGTACAGCTGTCGAACGCGCCGCGCCGGGGCGGAGGCCCATCTTAGCACAGCGAGAAAGATGAACAAGAGTTCAAGTTTAGTCCAGGCAGGCAGCCGGAAGTCTAAGCAAGGTCAAAAGTGTCTCTTTCCCAAACACAGCACTAACTCCCTTCCTGAGATTCCAGCCTGTGGTCTCCCTCTCCTCTCATCCCAGCAAGACAGAAGCTCAAATCCCCTCCCACTGCTTTCTGGCTGCTGCCGCTGCCACTGCTCAGTGGCTTTTTTCTCCTAGGCCCAGCCTCCGCCTGCAGCCCAGGCCTGCCTAAGCGCGAGTGGCCGGCGAGGCGGGCGGCCCTCCCCCCACCCCCTGGGCGAGCGTACTGTACAGCGGACACCTGCAGCACAGGCGGCCGCCTGGGCTTCCCGACACAAGGCGCTGGTACCTGAGCCCTTGACTGGTAATGCACCATAAACGGCTCCTTTCAGGCCCTTTCAGAGTCAGAGCGCGGAGGTCACCGTGTGTACAAACCCCTCTGTGTCCTCCACGTCTCCGGGGCCCCGGGCACCCGGGCCTCCAGCCGCAGAGCACGCCAGTCCGTGGGAATCGCAACACATGTGCTGGGGTGAGGCCGACGGGGCGGGGGCGGGGAGTGGGGACCACCCGGCCCTCCCCCAGCCGGGCCTCCTGCCCGCCCGACGTCGGTTCACAGAGCGCAGCGAGTGGAACGAATGGGGTGCCGCGGTGTTCAGACGCTCGCGGAAATCAGGCGATCGGGCGGTGCGGGACCCTCACCCCGGCCCGGTGGCCAACGCCCACTCCTCCCCGAAAGGTACATCGCCTGCATCCGGCCCAGTATTGCCGCATCTCCACTGTTCCCCTAGCTCCTTGGTGTGCTGGACCCCAGTGCAGCCAAATGGTGGGGCGCGATCCACACTCTGGGCAGCCCGGATCCTGAGCACAAGCATCTGCGGTACCTGTGGCTCAGGTTGCCTAGTCCGGCCTATTAATTAGTGTTTTGAGCAGACACTGGCGCTGGAACCACAGTTGCCAAGTGGGCACGGTTACCGGCGGCTGAGAGTCGGTCTTAGGCCACCCATTGGGCCCAGCAGCCTCCCCGGACTTAGCAGAGGAGGCACAGGCTGAAACGCAGAGGTGGAGGAGTGAAAAGTGTCCCAGTGTCTCTAGGCAATGTGATACGGAGGAGTCACAAGGATAACATCGAGAGCCTGTCTCTCCCAGGCTGTTCAGGCTTCAGAGGCAGGTGGGAAGGAGGCACTGCGTCCGAGATCTGGCAGCTTTGGGGCTTTTGGCAGACGTAGGCTAAAACCACCAAGCTGGGCGGGGCGAGTCATGGGCTGGAGCGAGTTGTCTAGAGGGCAAAGGCACCGTGGCGAGGAGGAATTGAGAGAGCGGCCCAGGCCAGTGCTCTAGCGCCGTGCGCCCCCTCCCGGGCCCGCGGGAAACCGGGGTTACCTGGGGAGCGGGGCTTTGTCGCCCACACGGGCTCTCCGCTGTCCCAGAACTAATTAAATGGCTTTTTGGCTCCGGGAAGGCCGAAGTCTGCCGGGGGTGTGGACGTGTGGGGGGCTGCATGTGGGCACGGGAATAATCAGCCCCATTCTTGCGCTGCCACAAAACCCGCGGCGCAGCCAGAAGTGAACAGCGGCCGCCTGAAAGGCGGTTTCAAAAGGCGACACCTGCAAGCGTGGCCGGTTGTGAATTGAATGTGGCGCCCGCACGTACCTGAGCCGCGAGCTATTAGTGTCAGGCTCTCGGTCGCCGGGGCCAGCAGCACACGTCCGGGCAGCCCGGGCTGAATATGGCAAGCTGCGGCGCGGCCGCTCCATGGGAATGTCGCCACTTGTGCCGCTCGTGGTCGGGAGGGGGTGCGCTGCCCTTTCAGAGACAGACACAATTAGGCAAAATGCTCAATGAACATTATAAATGATGTGCGATCGCTCTGCAGATTGCCTGGCAAATCAAATTATATGGTCGCTCGCGGACGATTGCCATGTTCTTTAAAAACTTAAAACAGGTATTTGCCCATTAAATTAAAAAAAAAAAAAGTCAAGTCAACGATTCCGGAAAAATACAACTGAAAGCCTCGGTGTTGAATATTCACAAATCCCCTTTGTTAGCGATTGACTTCACAATGGGCTTGGGGAGGGGGTTCGCTTAGACCAGACACATTTTTTACTGTCTTACATGCTGCAGAGGACGGCACCCGAAGTCTGCATTTGTTACCACTCACAATTACAGTGCGACTCTCGCTTTTTTTCTTTGAGGACTAAAATTTTTTTCTCATAGTGAATAACTCGAAAGCTATTGTCATTCTAACCAGAGGAAGAAACATTCTCATCAGATGGACGCGCGCCCTGATGCGCTTCGGGAGGGGTTAGGGAGCCCTGGCCCTCTTCCCTGTACTACTTACTGTCCAGGCTCAGGTCTTGGAGCCTGGCCCCAGGGCTCCCTGGCTGCCCACGCTTCCCGGGACTGGCAGCAGCAGCCCACCGGAGTGAAGTGGCCTCTTTCTGGGCAGTGCGCTCAGGGCGTCTCTGGCGCGGGTGCTGCTGCCGCCACCGCGACCACCCTGGTTCTTCTCAGTTTGGCCCTGAGCTCTCTCCGGCTGGCGATCCTCGAACGAAAGGGGGCAGCTGCATGCCCTGAGATTGTATGGACCCCCGTCGAGGCCAGGAGCTGTGCCGCGGGCTAGGGGTGTCATTCAGCGATCGCAGAGTGTGTTTTCAACTTCTAAAACTGGAAGTCCAAACGCCGCAGCAATCCATAGCCTCACCTCCCTGCTGACATCCATCCCATTTTCCATTTTCTAACTCTCTTTTCCAACAATTGGACTGGAACAAGGGGTGAAGAACTGTGACCCCCGGAGACAGTAGTGTGTCTATGTACTTTGCCGAAAAAGGACCAGTTTTATTGTGGCGCGGGGAGGGGGGTGGGAGGATATTCTCTGGGAATCTGGCTATTCTGTTTACCATGGTCAGTGACTCGTTGTATTATTGGGGCCAACAGGAATTTTGGGGGGCCCAGTTTCTTAATCTACGAAGAAAAAACTAATGCCTGATCTGTCCCCTCATGGGACCTTTTTCTCTCTTCTTTAGGAATGTCCATCTTTGGTAGAGCGTTACCGTTTGTTAGAATCAAGAGTTATGTATAAACCTTCAGGAGAAGCTCTTTGGAAAAAGAAACCTCAGAAAATCAGAGCCCTGAACACTTTGGTCCCTCCTTCCCTCGCTCTTACACAGAAATCACTCCTCAACAGGACTAGAAGCAAGAGGTGCTCTTAACTGCCTCATTATGTAAAGAGGGGCTGGCCCAAAGGAGTGACCTCAGCAGAACTCCGCCAACACAGCCCATTCGGTGTGTTCCAGTGCACACACGCCAGGGGACTCGCCAATAAATTGATCATTTCATCTTTCGTAGAGGACATATCCTGCTGGCACCGACGACCACGTTGGGAAGATTAATTAATGAAGCCAGATTCGTAAGTTAGGAAAATGAGTTTCTTTGGCAAAAAGCCCTGGCTTTGTAGAATGTCCTAGGCGTGAGGAGGGGAAAGTGGAAGCCAGGTGCGCTGGCCTTGGTGCTGAAGATAAAGTCTCCTGGACCCAAGTCCTTCTAAACCGTTGGCCACCTGCATAATAAAGCAAGGGGATTTTGCCTTCTCATCCTTCCTGCCTGGGGTTTGTGCTTGTTCTATTCCATCCGCCTCCCCGCCCCCACTGTGTGTGTGTGTGTGCAGTGTGGGGAAAGCTTCTAAAGGACGGTCTTACAGTATCTTAATAGTACTTGAATTCTTTCTAGATTTCTTTGACTATTCAATGTAAGCAGCACTGTGAGAAAGTTTGGGTGAAGGACACAATCTATTAAGGACAAGAACTGTCCACCCAGGTCTACTTCCGGGTGACAGTCAGGGACTTCACTGTCTTCGGGCCCAGATGGAGTTGATGGCATCTCAGAAAGGAGACGGATGTTTCCTGTTCAGACCGCTGTAGACACAGGCACTGCGAGTATTCTCGTCCATGTCGATGGGTGAGCATGTGCAGAGATTTTCCAATGTGGACCTAGGAGTGTGAATTCTGAGTCACAACATGAGCAATTGTAATGCCAACATGTTTCCCACAGCATTTCCTAGGGTTTACTCTCCCCTGAGCAGGAAGCCTGGGCTCTGTTTGGAGCAGACACACAAGGCCCCTGAAGTTTCTAAGACACTTGTGCTTAGTCATTTCCTTCTGCAAGAAAGACTAAAGGAAACCTCTGTACTGAAGTCCAGACTTCCTAAAGCTAAAACAGTGAACCCTGCCATCACTTCCTGGGTCAGAGGCTACGCTGGCTGGAAGACAGGAAATGAGGACAGCAGCATTTGAACCTGCTCTTCAACCGTGTAAAGGTACAGCAGGACGACATTGTCTCAGAAACCCAATGACCATCCAAGTCTGCTAGTGACTTGATCTTCCATTTTCCACCTCCAGAATTGTGAAAAACAAATTTGGGTTTTGTTTTTTTCTTATAAGTTACTCAGTTTGAGGCATGTTGTTACAGCGGCAGGAAGAGATTAAGATAGACCCTCTTCTGTCACCAAAGCTAGTGACAGCACATCCTTCTGACTACCTTTCCCAGTCACATCTCCTGTGTCTCCCTACTCTGTTCTAAGACCTCTCCCTGCACAGTGCTACGAGGAACACACCATTGTAGTGGGTGGGTGTTTGAGCCATGCCCTGAAGCCCCACCCCTAGAGAGGCAACTGTAGCTGTTACATCTATCTGCCTATGACCTTGAGGTACCTGCCCCTGGGGCGTGGCCACCAGAGACCTTAAGACCTGGAATGCACTTAAGCTGTTCCTCTCTTGGCTACCTCATGATTTTAATGCTGAGATCTTGGACCAATCCATTCAGTGCGGGACATAGCTCAGCTTTCCCGGGCCCTACGATAAATCTCCTGTGGTCGTGAGTTTACTCCCAAATAAATTCCTTTGATCATTAAGCTGATTCCATGGATTGCTAGCAATTTAATCACATTACCCCATATTATGTTGAGCTGATTAGCAACTTGTTTTCTATCAGCACCTTTAATTACCCCCTGCAACCTAGCCAATTCACACCGGAGTTGATTAGGTGTGAACATATTAAGAGGGCATTATTCTGAACTTGGATGCAAATGGTTTACCTGTCAGCCTTGAGCTGCAGAAGTGGGAGAAGGCTCTGGCTGTTAGTGGGACTAGGAGGCTGAGCTGCAGTGTGGTACAAACTGCTCCCTCAATTTCCTGCTTCTCCCCGATAGGGTAGAGTATAAGTGATGTGACTGTACACTCCAGTCTGAAAGCTGAATCCCTGAGTTTACTGACCCAAGTCTGTGAATTTCCAGAAAGTTTCAAGCAGCCGTTTGAATGGTCGTCAAGACAATGGTGTATGGAGCATTTCTTCACATGTGTATCTGAGCTTTTCTCAATTTACATCCCAGACAAGATGTGTTAGCTTAATGTCACTGCGAACAACTTAAAAAGAGGAAAGTTCTTGCTGGTTCATGATTTCAGGAGCCTCAGTTCATGGTTGGCTGACCCCATTGCTTTGGGTAGGTGGTGGCTCGGGGTGCCATGTCAGGGTGTGTGACAGAGGAAGCTTCTCAACTGGCTGTGGCTAGTGTTATTTATTTGCAGCACTATTTCCTGGGCAGGAGGGAACACGAGGTACAACAAAACCCACTACAAGAGTTTTATTGGGGGAGGGAAAGGAGGAACATGCAATAGGCCTACTGAAAATGAATAGCTCCGAACTGGTGGAATCTGCTTTTATAGGTCTCTCCCAGCCCATCCTCACGCCCCACCCCGCACTCGCATGCGCATATGGGTTTACACATGCACATGGCATGGATTACGTGACCACCCTGACCATGTAGTGCACAAATTACACAGGATGTAAGGCCCTGGGGTGACTATATTATTTTGCCTGACTGCTGGGACAGCGCATGCACGGTCATGTAGCTAGGAAGTGGCTACGAATTATGAAAGCTAGAAAGCTGAAACCAAAAGAAGGAGCTGGGTTCAAGTGCTCCCTAATGACCAAACTTCCTTCCACTAGACCTCATTTCTTAGTGGGTCCACCATCTCCAATAGTACTTCCTTGGGGACCAAATCTTTATCACACATGCTTTAGGGAGACATCTAAGGTCCAAACCATAATGAGAGATGCCTAGATGTTACTTCAAGGAGGAGAAGACTAGAAAGTCCAGGGGGAGGGATTGAAACACTACTAGCAAGGCCATTGTCATCACTACTAACACAGGTCCATATCCAGACACCAAGAATAAGCTCTGGACACACATCTACCCACTCAGCAAAAGTCGATGCGGTTTATTATTAAGCTCATTTAGAGTTGAAGGGAATAGATGCATGGGATGCACCTTCGGGGCTGACCCACGAGGGAGCCAAGAAGACCTGGGCACCTTGGAGGTCTGGAGGTCTTCCAGTCAGAGATCACCATTCCGTTCAGCTGTGTTAAGCCTCACAGAGCATATGTTCTGTCTGCATCTTCTCCCCACCAAAAGGAAGCCTGGCAAAAGGAAACAAGAAGTCCTCACATTCCTGACTGAGCAGATTGAAGATGCCTGTTCCCAGACCCCGATGGCATCACTGTCCTAGGTGCCACCTGGCCCCTTTGAGGCCCCAAACTCTCTTGTTTGGGTGGGGCTACATCTGTTGTGGGGGATGGCTGTCCTGTAATGAGGCCAGTTTCCTGGCTGCTTCTGCCTCTGGCCTCGTTGGCACCGTACCAGCCTTGCTTGGGTGGTGTACACTCTGTGCCCTCCTTATGAAGCAGGCTGGGCTGAATTCTTGAGAAAGGCCGTCTCTGGGTCATCACTCTGACTCTTTTTTATTTCCAGTTGTGGTTCTCTCCTTCCGGGACTCTCATGCAGTGGAGGTAAAATGAAACCCTAAGCTTGCCTTCTGCATCAACACTGACATTTGTTGAACACTCTCAAATTATTTCACGTGTGTTGCTTCCTAACTAGTTTCCAGAAACCGGACACCCAGCTCCTTTACTTCAGATGCCATCTCATGAGCCCCGCAAGAAGATACACTGTTGCCAGCTTACTCCTGTTGTTGTCGTTGTCATCGAGATGTCAGAAATTAGGTAATTTAAACTGACTTTTAATGTATATGGGCCTCTGATAGAAACTGCCCAAAGATCAGAAATACAGGAGCAGTGTTCGTAAATACATGCAGAAAACTTTGCCTCCTTTGTTGAGGACTGACTTCCTCCCCGATTTATCATTAAAGCAAAACTTCATATCAGAAAATTCCTCAGCTGTTCTGTGAGTCAATCCTTCATGCCTTTCTGAGACAAGGCTTTTCTGAGTAGTCCAGGTTGGCCTTGAACTAATCCTTGAGCCTTCAGAGTATTTGAATTACAGCTGTCCACTAATATGCCTGGTTTAAATCTTTTTTATTTTTTTCACATATTCATCATGTGTGTGTGAGTGTGTGTGTGTGTGTGTGTGTGTGTGTGTGTGTGTGCGCATGTTTTTGTATTCAGGTCAAAGGTTGACTTTGAGTATATTCCTTCCTCTATCATTCTCTGCTTTAGTTTTTGAATCAGGGTCTCTCCTTGAGCCAGGAGTTCTCTGATTGGCTAGACTAGCTGGCCAGTGAGCCTCAGGAATCTACAGGTCTCTGTCCTGAGGTCACAGGTGTGTATCACAATTCACTTGTGCAGCTGGTGTTTCTCCCAGAGTTTCTCCAGCCCAGTATCCTGTTAACTCTTTTCTTAGTAGGCCCCACCCTGTTGTGATGGTGTGAAGGCGTCACTCATAATGGGCCATCTGCATTTCTGCATGGCTCATGATGGTGAGCATCTTCTGTATCGATTGGCCATTTGAATATGAACTTGAGACATCTATTCATACAGCATAGGGATTAGTTTAGATAGCCGTCCTGATTGGATATGCCTAGGCTGTGAATGGGGCACGTCTTTGGGTGTGCCTTCAAAGGCTTTTGCAGATTAACCAAATGGATCAGACCTGCCCCGACTGTGGGTGGCACCATCACCAGGCTGGGATCTCTGAAAGAATAAAAAGGGAGATAGGAGAATGGCAGCTTATCACAGGTATTGCCCTTCTCTGTCTTCTGGCTCAAGGAGATGCCAGACATCCCAGCCACATCCCTTCTCCACCATCTTTTCTCTGCCATGAAGGACTGTCGTCTCTTGGACTGTGAGCCAAGTAAATCCTCCCCCCCCCCAATCTGCTTCTTGGCAGGCATTTGCTCACAGCAAGGGAGAAATAGCTGTTGCGACAGTCAGACAGACACTTGAAAATTAAGCTATGTATTAGTGAGCCACTGATCTTATATATAAAGATCCCCCTCACCTTATGCAGCTTGCTTTTTTACTTTTTTTTTCTTTTGGTTTTTCAAGACAAGGTTTCTCTGTGTATCTTTGGTGCCTTTCCTGGATCTCACTCTGTAGCCCAGGCTGGCCTCGAACTCACAGAGATCTGCCTGCCTCTGCCTCCCACGTGCTGGGATTAAAGGCGTGCGCCACCACCGCCCGGCTTGCTTTTTACTTTTTGGGAACACACACAGTTTGAGTGTGGCTGAGTTTTGCCTGGTTTTTCTCTTGTTGCTTATGTATGTGGTGTCCTTTCTGAGAAACCATTGCCTAGAGTTATGAGTTAAGAAATAAAAGTGTCCTTGGTCCTCTAAGACATTTTCATGTCTACTCTGCAGTGTGTGCTTCTCTAATAAGATGGCCAAATGACATGTATCCCATCAAAATGCTGAGTAAAATTCTGACTAGCACAGATAAGTAGAGGGTCCATTTGTTCATCTGAGAAACCTACTCATCTCAGTAATTGGGTCACTTAATGTTTGGGTGGGTTTTTTTTCCCCCTCTTTGAGTTCTAAAGCAAAATTCTTTTCACAAGACAGTGAGAATTCTTGGAAGGAAGGCAGAGTTAGAACAGTCATGTAGTGGAGCTGGAGCTACAGTAGCTTAGAGTGAAGGGTCTTCAAGAAGGTTCCATTGCCCAGGTTGAGGTTAGATAAACAAGGGTGGGGATCGAAAACAAGGGGGGCATTTGGGGAATTCGGCTGCATTCATATGCCACTTCCCCAACTGATTCTGGGCATAGAATGTCCCCCAGCATGTGCCCAGGGACATAGGATAGACAGCCTTGTGTGCTTGAAGTAAGATGAGAAGGGAGAGATGTGTTTGGGCAGCTTCGAATTCGTAGCTGGTCCTATCCTGTGGCAAGAAGAGAAGCCCACAGTCAAGTGTCCCTAAATTAAACTAGCATTTAGAATGTTGTTCAGGAACAATGTGAGGAAACATCCTCGGGATAGTTTCCTTCCTTCCTTCCTGTTTGTTTGTTTGTTTGTTTGTTTGTTTTGTTTTGTTTTGTTTTGTTTTGTTTTGAGACAGGGTTTCTCTGTGTAGCCCTGGCTGTCCTGGAACTCTCTCTGTAAGAACAGGCTGGCCTTGAACTCAGAGATCCGCCTGCCTCTACCTCCTGAGTGCTGGGATTAAAGACGTCGGCCACCACAGGCTAATTTCTTGACTGGATTTAGTCCTCACGATTTGTCTACAATTTCACGTTGTTCCTAAGGCAAGAGCTTTTTAATTATTTCTTACTAATAAGACAGCATTCACGCTTAAATATTGCAGTATTATTTGTTAATGTCTATGGTCAAAGTAAGAAAATACGGAATTTGCATTTCTAGAGCTGTTTCTCCAACTGGATTTTCAAATGTCTTGGGTGGGAGTGGAGGAAATGGGGCTGGAAGGAGGGCAGCTGAATGGATTTGAGGCGGGTCTTAGGAAAGCCGGTGAAACATTCTAAAGCAGTCTTTTGGCTCCCTCTGGTGGGGTAGTGCGGAATTACTCATACAGAATTACCCAGAATCAGGTAGCCCTGAACTCACCTTGTTTGGAAAACAGAAAAGTAATCTTAAATTAGTTAGTCAGAACCCTTTGCTGTATGATAAGGATTGAAGACATGGCTAAGGACTTTAAATAAACCTCGTTAGACCTAATTTAAGTGATTAAAATGACTAAGCTCTTTGCTAAAAGGATGTGACATTTTGGCAATATTCCAACTAGCTTTGATAGTTATCACTTCCTATCTCCCTATGCCTTAGCATTAAACAAAATCCTCACACAGTAAAACTTTCAGGAACCCCATCCCCTCTCCCACACGGCGTTAAGAGACTTGTGAAGGTGAGTTACGCCCTCCATCGGTTTCGATAAAGTCCCACAAGTGAATCTTCCCTTTGTTCGGAAGCCATGCTCACGCAGGGGCTGTTTCTCAGCCTTTTCGAGTTGGAAACCTTCCTCCCTCCACGAGTTACTAGTTACACATCTATAACGGGTTTATTAATAACAACAGTTAAGTTGACGCTTATTCTAACCCTTCCTCCTTCCCTCTGGGGTCCACGGAGCCCGCCGCCTGGAGGTCAGAGCCGGTACTGCAGAATTGTTCCACACGGGCTTCTTTTCCCTTCACCGGCATAGGCTGGCTGGCTCCCAGTGCCCTCGTGATTCTTCTTCACCTCCCGCCTTCCTTTTCATGATTCTGCACCATTAATTATTAAATGGGGCTACATGGTGCCTTGAGCTCACTCCTCGCTGTAATGGCAGTCACAGGTCGCAGGGGAAGGGACATTAATCTGAGGATGCATTTTGCTGCCTCAGACTTCAGGCTTTGGTTGCCGGGGGTGGGGGGTGGGGGGTGGGGGGGGGTGGGGGGGTGGGGGGGGCGCTCCATGGGGAAGGCATCAGAGAGGCTTTCTTTTTCTTCCCTCTCTCCTTCTCCTCTCCCTCTATCCTTCCCTCCCTCCCTTTCCTCCCCCTTCCTTCCTTCCTTCTTTCCTTCCTTCCTTCTTTCCTTTCATTCTTTCTTTTAACCAGGTTGTCCTCGAACTCACAGAGATCCTCCTGCCTCTGCCTCTGGAGTCCTGGAATTAAAGATGTGTGCCACTAAGTCGGGCTTTACAGATGGTTTCTCGCACTCTCCCAGCACATCTCAACACTTTCATGCATCTCAGCACCCAAGAGGCCGGTTCCAACCCGACGACAGGCAGGCAGGTGGGAGATACACATCTGCTCAAAGTCACCTCAAAGGTGGCTTCAGAAATGACCTCTCTGGGGGTTTGTCTCTTTGGCTTGATTCAACCTCTTGCTATTTTTTAAAATTGTATTGAAATGAAAATAAAGAGTTACAGAAAAACCAGGTCCATGCTCCACAGACCTCATTCCTGTTTCTTAGATATTGTTTAAAGAAAAATCTTTGCTCATACTGCTTTTTTTTTTAAAATCACCTTTTGTTTATGTCTTTATGTATCAGGCATCTTTTGCTGGATCCTGAACACTCTGTCAACAAGGGCTTTTCTCTACCATGGTGTAGAAAAGGTAGGAGGCCAGAGAAAGGCAACCTGTGTGACCTGCACAAAAGCAGCGCGCACTGGAGACGGGACTAACCAGGTTGTAAAGCTGTTACCTGTTTCACGGATCTGTTGCCTAGGTGCCCTCCTGTCCTGTGTTGCTTGCTGTCTGTCACTGTGATCACACCATGCGTGTCTTCGTCACTGAGCGATTGCTGTGAAGAAACACAATGACCAAGGCAACTTACAGAAGAAAGTGTTTAGTTGGAGGTTTGATGACAGTTTCAGAGGGTTAGTTCATGAACGTCATGGTGGAGAGCGTGGTGGTGGGCAGGCATGGTGCTGGAGCTCTCTCTCTCACACACACACATCAGATTCTGCAAGTTGCTGGCAAAGAGAGCCAGTCTGAGCCTAGCACAGGCTTCTGAAACCTCAAAGTCCACACCCAGCAACACACTTCCGACAAGGTCACACCTCCTAATCCTCCCCAAACGGTTCCACTAACTGAGGACCAAGCATTCACATATATGAGTCAATGGGGCTATTCTCATTCAAACCACCAGGATGAGTAAAAACAACTTGGGGAGGAAGGGTTTATTTCATCTCATGGATCTCAGTCCTTCACTGAGGAAAGCCAAGGCAGGAACTCAAGGCAGGAATCTGGAGGCAGGAACTGAAGCAGAGACCTTAGAGGAGTGCTGAGTACTGGCTTGCTCCTCATGGCTTACTCAGACGGCTTTCTTGTACAACCCAGAACCACCAACCCAGGGATGGCATTACCCAAGGTGGTCTGAGAACCCACACCAATCATTTCACCAACAAAATGCCTCCCAGACTTGCCCACAGGACAGTCTGGTTGAGGTTCCTCTGCTCAGCTGTGGCAAGCTGACAGGGACTAGCCAGGATGCCCCTTGCTTCCTCTGTGCCTCTTATTCTCTCTCCTCTTCCCGTTTTCTCTCTCTTCTTTCATCCAACACAGTGTCCACATAATGCAGGCCTGTGGTAGTTGTAAAAATATGCATGAGTGAGGTGAGGAGCAGGGCTGGCGACCACGGGCGCAGGGAGGTGGAAGGAGGGAGGTGGGCAGTGGATGCCACTCTTTCCAGTGGGCACTAGTCTGTGGCAATGGGTGACTTCCTCGTTCATGCACAGCCATGATTAGATCATAAACAGCCTTTCTGATTCTCCCCAGCTGGGTCTAGCAGGCAGGAAGTCTTCCTCTTGTCTGCCTTGGGGTTGTTTCTCATGGGTCTTGTTACTCAAGCAGCACTCCTCTGGCCTTCTCTGCGTGTGTCTTTTGAGGCACATAAAGACACATTTTTATGAGATATTTATTCAGTGTGGCAGTGATGGGACATAGGATGGATTTTCAGCTCCAGGGACGTGACATGATCTAGTAATGGGCTGCTACTTAGAAAATTAGCCCAAAATTTAGTGGTTTAAAGCAACCCCCTTTTGGTTATTTCTATTTCGTGGGCCTCAATCCAGACAAATTCACCTGAGGTGTTCTCACCATGTGATACAAGACTGCTGCTTTAAAAAAAATACTTTTTGAGATTTTACTTACTTTGATTTCATGTGTATGGATGGGTTTACGTCTATGCACCACATGCATGCAGTACCCAGAGAAGCCAGAAGAGGGCATCAGAAACTATGGAATGGGAGTTACTGGTGGTTGTTAGCTGCCATGTGGGTGCTGGAAACTGAACCTGGATCCGGGAAAACTAATCAGGTCTCTTAGTTGTGAGTCATTTCTCCGGCCCCAAGACTACAGCTCTTTGGTTGTTGTTTTGATGGTGTTTGCTTGTTTGTTTTGAAATCCAATCTTGCCTCCTGTCTGGGGTTGGCCCTGAACTTGTGATCCTCTTGCTTTACCTTGGGGGAAACTGAGATTACAGGACCACAGCCCCATACAGAGCAAGAGTCCAGTCACTGTAGTGGTAACTGGCACATGGGGTGAAGAGCTCCAGACAGCATCACTCACGTATCTGGTGCCTCAGCAAGGTAGTGTAAGGCTGCTCTGAGCAGGGGCTGAGCACATTGCCCTATGTGGCAGTCCAGCCTCGTCATCTCAGGGTAGTACTTGTTTCACCTGCAGCTGGCCTTCCCCAGAGAACAGGCGCAGCACCATCACAAGCCATGGAATGTGGCTTCTACCATGTTCTGCTAGTCCCTTGGGCTTAACTAGGTTCTAGAAGGAGAACTGAGCTCTCTGATTCTGAATGGAATTGTGGCCGCTGTAATCTACCATCATGTCTAATGTATCCACCCTCCCAGCTGATTATGGGGCTGTGTGGTGAGGTTACTCTTCCAGACTTGTGTTCTGATGGGCAAAGCCTGATTGCAGGAGTCCACAAGCCACCTTCCTCCTTTTCTGTACTTGTTACAGAGCAGCTGCAAGCCTGCTTCCCGTTCCCCACAGTTCCCTGTCCCCCACAGTTCCCTGTCCCCCACAGTTCCATGTCCCCCACAGTTCCATGTCCCCACAGTTTCATGTCCCCTACAATTCCCTGTCCCCCACAAGTCTGTCCCAGTCTCCTCAGGGTAAAACACTAGATGACAAGTTGCCCTGCTCACCTCCTCCTCTTTCTTCACCTCAGTCTACTCTCTCTTCATTCAGGTGAGTCCGAGTCTCTCTTCCCTCCAGGCTAGTTTCCTGTCCATTCTCTGCCCTTTGCTGTTCTGGCCTCTCACATGCAGACCCAGAAACACACCCCATCTTCCCTAAGTCACAGTCTCTCCCCTTTCTCAGATGCAGCTCTCTTTCAAAGAGTTAGTATGCTTACGTGTGTGTGTGTGTGTGTGTGTGTGTGTGTGTGTGTGTGTGTGTGACAAGTGTACAGGTGCCATTGGGGAACAGGTGAGGGTATTAGATCTAGAGCTGGAGTTACAGGAGGTTTCGAGCCCTCTGAAATAGATGCCGGGAACCAACTCCAGTCCTCCGCAAGAACAGCGAGTGCTCTAACCACTGAGCGATCACTCTAGCCCTACAAATACAAGTCCCACTGTTGGTTGTTTTTTTTTTTTAAAAAAAAAAAAAACACTAAGAAATTAATTGGACACATTAAGCATTTTACTCATTTCCTGTATTTTTAGTGATTGACTTTGAATTGTAAAAATGGATCTCAATAGAGAGGGAGAAGGATCTGAGAAGAGAACGGGAGGTAAGAAGTAAATAACACATATAATCCATATCCATATTTCACCAAAAAGGTCAGAAGGGGGACTTTAGAAATTATTATTATTATTGTTATATGGGGTAGTTGTATACATGTGTGTGTGCAAGAAAGAGATTGAGACACACACACACACACACACACACACACACACACACACACACACCCAGTGGGAGAGCACACATGTGGACATCACAGGAGAGTCTGTGCTATCTTCCTACCCTGTGATCCTGGGGTCAGCTCAGGTTATCAGGTATTCTCGGTGAGTACTCTACCTGCTGAGCCGTCTGCAGACTGTGGAGTTCTTAATGTATGACATCATGGATTCTAAGACCTATTACTATCATGTCATAAAGGACGGTGCAGGCAGGTTTATGTGTCATAATTACAGCTTTCTAGAACTCTCTCCTAGATTGTCTAGATCGCTGTGGTGAGTTGGGAAGATGCTCCTGGGATCTCAGTCATTGGCCATTATTCCTAAATGTCCTAGTCAGGGTTACCATTGCTGTGACAAAACACCATGACCAAAAGCAAGTTGGGGGTGAAATGGTTTATTCGACTTACACTTCCACACCATAGTCCGTCATTGAGGAAGTCAGGACAGGAACTCAAACAGGGCAGAAACCTGGAGGCAGGAGCTGATGCAGAGCCCATGGAGGGGTACTGGTTACTGGCTTGCTCCCCTTGGCTGGCTCAGCCTGCTTTGCTATAGAACCCAGGACCCCCAGCCCAGGAACAGCATCTCCCACAATGTGCTGGGCTCTCCCCCACCAATCACTAATGAAGAAAATGCTCTACAGGCTTGCTTGCAGCCTGATCTTATGCAGGCATTTTTTTTTTCAATTGAGGTTTCCTCTTCTCAGATAAGTTGACATAAAACTAACCAGAACACTAAACATGGCTGTTTTTTCTGGAAAAGAAGGTGATTTGCGCCCCCCCCCAACTGTATTCATTATGTTTTGGAAAATACCTTGTGAGACTGGTCCAAAGTGAGTCAAAGGCATCGGAGAAAGCTTCTGGACTCTTGACGGGCCCTGACAGAGGGCCTTCTTACTGCCAACACTGGCTGTTGGGCCTGGCGAAGGCTTAGAGGTTAGGTGTGCCTCGGCTTGCCCTAGGTGAGAGGAATATCTAGGATTAGGTACAGGGCGTCTGAGTCAGAAAGTGTTGCCTGCTTCTGAGCATCAGCCCTCCACCGCCCCCTGAGAAGTTGCTGACAGACAATTAGAGCTGTTGATTTATTAGTGGCTACGGTCTCTAAAGGGAATTTAAGACAGGCTGGCCTGGCAGCAGGATCCAGTTTTCTACCAGGAGCAGAAGGATAACACAGTGCGTCTCAGCACTGGCTCCCAGGCTTGGCGGCGGAGTCCGGGCACCGGGAGTAGCACCTATCTTGTGCCCTGAGCACATCGGCATCCAGCTTAGTGTTTGTTGGCTGACAGATGATGTGAGGCCCCGCTGGGAACACACTGGGAGTGTAAAGGAGGCCTGTGGATGGATGGTACTTCTGGGTATGCATTCCTGCCTATTTATGTGGTCCTTATGACTCACATACTGGCCCTTATGAACCAGCTGGTCCTTGGTTCATTTCTACTCCTTAAACTGACAGAAACCAGCTGTGGGAACCACAGGCCAAATCCCAGCTCCTGTGGGTTTTGTTTTCCCCATCTGGGCAAGCTGGAATTAATTATAAAGATCCTGTTTGGTACCCAAATTCAATTTTATTTCAACTACACTCCAATAGCATGCAAACAGCAACTCTGACTTATTCTTCCGTATCAGGGCCTCAGCTGTGCGAGGACCATTTGTTTTACTGTGGTCATTTAACAACGTTAAGGGAAGTCTTGGTTTTCAGCACCCATGATTTTACATACTGGGAAGCTGAGGTAGAGAGCAGTTTTTTTCAAAACTCCCTGAGATCGCACAGCTACTCAGTGTGAAGCAGGATTCACACAGTAGCAGCTTCAGAGGTTCAGTTTTCAGCCACACTGCGGAGCTATGAGACCCTGGTGTGGGGATGAGAGTCGTGTTTTCCTCTGAGAGACTTGTTTAGGGTTGCAGAGAGGGGGTAGGGGGTCTAAGAGAAAGCCAGGGCTTGTCTCTAAAAAATCTATCTTCTTACCCTGTACTGGAGTAGCCTGTAATGGCAGACTCTTGGAAGCAGAAGTGGACGTGTCCAATGAAGAAATATTGGTTAGCCTGGCATGGCACAGCCATACAGAGTGATGTGCCCGAAGAGCACAAGGTAGAGTCCTGATGTGGAAGGTATTCAAGATATAGTGAATGTGGAAAGCCTCTTCAAAACACCGAACATTTCCACAGACTTACGTCTCTATGGAGATTGATAATGAGGCAGAAGAGTGAACAGAACTTGGAGTCTTTGAGGCTGAGCATAAGAGTGTAAATAATCTAATAATGTCAATGTGCTGGGCTGGGCTGGGCTGGAAGCTGTATCTACTGTTGAAAGGAATGTACAGGGGAAATGAACCTGGCAGCTTTGAAATGTGTGTGCCCCTCAGCCCAATAAATACACGTCTTGAGCAACCCCGATGATGCCTCATTGGTAGAGCATGCTCTTATATACAGGAAGCCCTGGGTTTATTCCCCAGGATTAGAGAGACGCACACAAAGAAACTCAAGAAAGGAGTCTCTGTACTACATTCGCTATAACAATAAAACACTAGAGACGATCTGAATTTTGACAATGGAGGAATAAATAGAATGTGATATACTGGCCTGGCAGATACCACCCAGCCAGCTAAGCAAATCTGTTAATGCCACATATACCTTTAAAATTTTTAATTTAATGTCTTTCTGTATGCATGTCTGTGTATCACATGTGTGCAGTGCCCCCAGAGACCAGAAGAGGCCCTGAAGTGGAGTTATAGATAGTTGTGAGATGCCACGTGGTGCTGGGAATTGAACTTGGGTCCTTTGGAAGGGCAGCCAGCGCTCTTAACTGCTGAGCTACCTCTCCAGCCTCACACTGCATGTATCAACATGCAGAGACATGAAAAATGCAGTGTGGGTGTAGGAAGTTGTAGACCTATATGCACAGTAATTACTGTTTATGTAAATAATATAAAGGCAGCCACGGTTCTGTGCTGGTTGCTTATGGGGAAGAAGAGAGGAGATTAGAACATCAGAGAGGAATTAACTTACAGAGAGAGGGAGAGGAAGAGGGAGAGGGAGAGAATATTAGTACCTTCTTCTTTACTAATTCTATTGGTAACTGGAACAGGCTAGTTTAAGCTACACATTTCTGTGTCAAAATTGTTTAAGCCATTACCTTTGTACTCCTATTGCTCTTGTATGTATACATGTGTGTATGCATGCTACATGTATGTATGCATTCTACATGTGTGCAAATGTAGGTTACGTGTATGTATGTGTGCTACACGTGTGTATGTATGCATGTCATGAATCATGCCTCAGCCTACTGAGTGCTGATATTCCAGGTCTGTATCACCATGCCTGGCTAAGATGCATGTTTACCTCAGCTCCAAATGTGCCTCTGTCCCGCTGGTCCACTGCACAAGCTGGGTCCCATCAAGCTGCTACCCCCTACTCGATCCCTGCATTTCCACTCCCACCGTACTGGATTTCTAAGCCTGACACAGGAGCAGCAAGAGGGAGTTGGCGATATCAAAACTAACAAGCTCATAAAATTGATGGACCGCAGCTGCCAGCCGAGAGGACTCAGCCTGAGGGGACCCGCGAAACACAGCTCAAGAGCGCTCTGGTGTTTCCTAGTGAAAGTAGAAGTTTTTTCTCTGTCACCCTCTCAGGAAAGAACTCACCAGGCCACCATGCCCTTCTCTGCCCCTGAAGCAAAATGTAACAAAACTATTTTTCTTAAAAACCTTCAGAAAAACTTTGGTGCTGTGTATGATGCGCTAAGTGAAATGTGTTTGGCATGAACAGGATATGATGTTTCCTTTGGAAAAAGACACAGGACAGCAGAGAAACAATCCTAGTTTATTGGCTTCTTCTCATCTTTATTCTCTAGCTCCACGGGCTCTTCCATATGTGAGTGCCCATGACTCCTGCTCGAACCCAGCAGGGTCTCTGCATGGTCCTTCCCTCCCTCTACCATGCTCACTCTTGTTACCCCTCAGCTCTCAGCTCAGCTCCATCCTTCAGGGCCTCCATGGTCATGGACGATTCAACGGCAGATATAAATGGCAGATCTCATATGTGTAGCCAAGATGTCGCTCAGCTCTGTGGCATGGGCCCCTGATCCTAGCTACTATGGAGGATGATGAGTGTATATCCTGCCTAGGCTACAGAAAGAGACCCTGTCTCAAAATAAAAGGTGAAATACAAGGACTGAGGATATAGTTTAATAGGAGAGCACTTGCCTGGCAGGCATTCCAAAGAAATGAAGGAGGAGGAGGAAGAGGAGGAGGAGGAGGAGGAGGAGGAGGAGGAGGAGGAAGGAGGAGGAGAAGAAGAAGAAGAAGAAGAAGAAGAAGAAGAAGAAGAAGAAGAAGAAGAAGAAGAAGAAGAAGAAGAAAGAAGAGATGGAGGAGGAAGAAGAAGAAGAAGGCATTACCATCTAAGGGTCTATGAAGGCAGAGCTGGTCCCCTTGGTGGCCGTGGCAGCTCAGTCACCCCACAGGTGGGTCTGTTTGGTTACTGGCTGACTTCCCAGATATGTAAACGTCTGGCCCAGAGGAGGTGGTCAGCACTCGGTGACCGACTGAGTGGACCACAGTCAGCAGTCTGCTTATGTGCCGAATAAATGCTCCCCATGCTCACAGCTAGCATGACCTTTGCCACCACATGACTCAGACTCAGACGACCTGTGTCAGCTGTCCTATTCTTTTCTCTAGAATGGTCTACTTTAGATGACAGCTTGTTTGGCCATCCTAGTAGAAGTACCTGGTAATCCCAACTCTTCTTCCCACTAAACAGGTTGTTATTGAATGAAGAAATTAAAATCATTTCCAAGTATTTATATTTTTGAGCCAATTTGTATTGTGTTTTTCTTTTCCCCTCTTTTTGCTTTTTCAGAGAGTCTCCTTGTATAGCCCAGGCTTGCCCTGAATTCAAGGCCCTCTTGCTTCAGGCTAAAGAGTACTGGGATTACAGAGAGCAGGTATGACCCACCTTTTTTTGAGGATTTCATACTCGAGTACTGCATTTTTATCATTTCTACTCCCCCAACTACTCTCACCCCCTTCCACTCCACCTCAAGGTCATGGACTTTTCTTCTATAATTTTCATTGTCTCTCACACACACACACACACACACACACACACACACACACACCCTACTGAGTTCATTTAGTGTTGCTCTTATGCACACGTGTTTAGGGCTGACCACTTGAATTAAATAATGTACTAGGGGCTCATCTCTGGAGATGACTGATTCTCCCTCTCTTAGCTCCCATTGATTGCTTGTTGCTCTTTATATAAGGGAGGGACCTTCTGAGATTTCCCCGACCTGTGTGTCTACTGGAAAGCACTAGGATTTAACACTACTTACAACTAGTCCCCTTAGTGTGGTAACTCCACTAAAACAATAGAGTTAGGTTAACTTGTTTCACTTCCCTCCCAGTAGTTTGAGGATTGCTTTTTAAATGTTAACTTTGTTGTGTAATCTCATAAACTAGTCCCATGGTTAGGGACAAATCTGTGAGGTCCGTTGAATGGCTCCCTCCTTGAAGGAGAGTAGTTTCTTCTTCACACTTTTCTTCCCATCCCATTTTTCTTTCACTCAGAAGACTCATGCCACAATGACCCACGGACCTGGGCTCCTTTTCTTTCCATGATTGGCCAGTGCTACGTGGTGTGGCTCACCTACTCAGGACTGCATGGATGGCCCCGAGGCTTTTGAATTTACGGTCAAGGCTGCAATAAATAGCTTTCAACTTGCTTTTTCTTATTTTCACAATGTGTCTGTGGTACCAGCTCCTAGAAGTGAAATCACTCTGCACTGGGGTTGTGCCAGGCAGTCTCATGTCATGGCTGGCAATGCATGCCAGTATCTGTTTCTCCATTGTCTTTCTTTTAGTCGTTTGCCAGTTTCGTGGGTAAGTAGTAATACCCCTATCAAGTTCTAACTCACTTCAAATAATTTTCTGACCACAGAGACTACAAGAAAGCGGTAAGGAAAGTTTTGTTTAGCTGATATTCTCATTATCTTAGCATTATGGACATCCAGGGAGACATCCAGGATCAGGGCTATGGCTTACTTACAATGGACACAATCCTAGAAGGGCGTATCTATCCTGTGTCTCATAAGTCCTTGGGGAAGTCTATGAAGAAGACCCTAAAGACATGCCCTCAGCTGCAGTCAGCATAGAGGCAGGACCCATGTTTTCCTCCATGTCATTAAGTTCCCCACAGTTCAGGATCTCTAACATAGGTCCGCAGGGCTCACTACCACATGGATAGAGACTTCTGTGAGAACATCAACACTCGGCATCCCAGCCACCATCTTTGCTAGTGTGCTCAACGAGGCCGTCGCATCCCCTGCCCTCTCCTCCCAAGCATGTGTCTATCCCCTTGGTGTCTCCAGAAGAGCTCATTCTGTCTGTTTATGCTTTCCAACTTGTGAGTATCTCACAGAGATTTTGTGGAAAGAGTTTCTTCTGAGAGGCCAGTGGGAGAGCCGAGGCCATCCCTTGTGCTGCTGAGCACTGGCCCCCATAGGGACCCTTGAGGCAGACAGATACAGGAGTGTGAGTACTCACACAAGAAGGTGTCCTAAAGTGTCCTGCATGGGTATTCCCATTGTTTCAGGAATACACAGGCCTGCACATGCGCATCAGGTGTCTTCCTCAGTCACGCTGAGCTACCTTATTTTTTGAGATGGAGTCTCTCACTGGGACCTACTCAAGGCCCAGGAAGCCTCCTGTCCCCATCCCACAGGGCTAGGATTATATGCCAGTGTCACACACCTGGCTTTTACCTGGGTACTGGAAGTCGGAACTAGGGTTCCCATGTTAACGTGGCAAAAATTTTACCTGCCAAGTCATCTCTCAAATCTCTTGGAAGATTCATTTTTGATAAATATTCTTTCAAATATTTATTCAGGAACCAGATGGAAACATGAAATTCATGGAAAACACTGTTAAACAAGGAGAGCCGAACGGTTTTAACTAATTTTGGAAAGATATGCCTAAAAAAATTCTAAGAAATACATAAAGTCTAGAAATAGCCCTGTAACATATAAATTTACTATTTCCCTTGATATTTAGAAAAAAAAACCTTTACAGTGGGTTAAAAATATTGCTCAAAGACACAAACGTAAAAGTTTCTGGAAACTTTATTTTTTACAGTGTTTTTCAACATTTGGTTATCTGGAGTCACAAACCATAAATCCACTGGTTTGTTCTCGAGTAAATCAGAATCTCTTCTTCTTCTTCTTCTTCTTCTTCTTCTTCTTCTTCTTCTTCTTCTTCTTCTTCTTCTTCTTCTTCTTCCTCCTCCTCCTCCTCCTCCTCCTCCTCCTCCTCCTCCTCCTTCTCCTCCTCCTCCTCCTTCTCCTCCTCGTCATCTCCTCTCCCACCTCCTTCTTTTTATTCATCACACTGGCAGGAGAGGGCACATGCTTGGAGGTCAGAGGACAACCTTGGGTGTGAGTCCTTGCCTTCAACCTTGCTTGGACAGGGTCTATTGTTTTACTGGCCCATGTCTTCTGGGGATTTTTTTGTCTCTGCCTCCCATCTCACAATGGGAGCACCAAGATTACAGATGTGTGCTACCACACCCACATGGGTGCTGAGGATTCAAGCTCAGACCTTTACACTGGTATAACAAAAGCTTTACCCAATGATCCATCTCTTTAGCCCAGAACCACTTTTATTATATACAAACTACTCATGGAGATTCCTGGGCAAAAAAAATCATGTGCTGTGACCTCAAGCATTCTATGTTGCTGAACTTAGTTCCATTCTGAATTTTTCCAGCTCACTGAAGACATTTCATAGCCTCAATTTATCTTAGCAACAAGAGCCCCTTGGGTTATTTTCCATTGCTAGCATTCTCAGAGGCCCCTGCCTCTCTGTCCTGGGATGACAGTTTACCATGAGATCCAGGATTGGCAAATGCCTTAGGTCAGTGGTTCTCAACCTTCCTCATGCTGTGGCCCTTTAACACAGTTCCTCATGTTGTGTTGACCCCCAACCACAAAGTTATTTTCATCCTACTTCATAATTGTAATTTCACTACTGTTATGAATCATAATATAAATATCTGTGTTTTCCAATGGTATTAGGCAACCCTTATGAAAGGGTTGTTCAACCCCCAAAGGGGTTGCAACCCATAGAAAGAGAACCACTTCCTTATTGGGTCCATATGGAAATGGCCACTTTGGTGGTTCTATGCGGAGAGCTTCCTTTCTATTCACAACTCAGACCCAGGATCTGGTTGTAGCTTATGGTGATATTTTAATTGTACTGAAATGTGATTTTATTTGTATGTTAATAAATAAAGTTGCCTGGGGGTCAGAGCTAATAGCAAGCCATAACAGAAACTGGGCGGTGGTGGGGCACGCCTTTAATCCCAGCTCTTGGGAAGCAGAGCTAGGCGGATCTCTGTGTGTTCAAGGATACAGCCAGGATGGAGACACACGCCTTTAATCTCAATACCAACCACAGAAGACCTGGAGGTCTGTACAGACGGGCAGTGACGAGGAGGTCATGTGGTTGGGTTTACAACCAATGAGAAGGCAGAACAGAAAGTCAATAAGAAGACAGGCACACAGGAAGTAGGTCTCTTGCTGAGGAAGACAGCAGCGGCAGCGAAGGGTAAGGATTTTAGCTCTTAGCTCTGACCTCTTGGGCTTGCATCTTTGCATTGGCTCTGTGTTTCTTATTTAATAAGATGGTTACATCTACAGTAGCTGACTTCGTTCCTGCTTGCCAGGGATGGTATCTTCTCCTTCGCACTCCATCTTGTGACTCTCCTCAGACCAGTACCACCTCAGGCTCACTGTTTTTATTTCCCTGCTCTTATGCTTGTTGGAAGCCCTGCAGAGAAAAGAATGAGATTAGTGAGTTGCCTAGGCTACCAACTGGAAGGATCTTAGAGTAAGATGCCCTTTTTGCTCCATTCCCATCCTGACCCTGCTACAAGGTTCTAGCCCAGATACCCAGGCTTTGGGCTCCATGAAGGTAGGTGGGAATTAAGTGAAGCAGGACAGTAGCCTGCGGAATATCATCTCATTTTCTGAAGCTCTCGGGGAGTCTTGGATAGACTGGATCATGGCCTTGAGAAGACCATTCTTTTTATCAGGTCCATTCTTCTGTATGACACCGTCCCATTTCTGAACTGTTTTTGCAAATGTAACATCTTGCTTTCCCCAAACAGAAACTTCCTAACCTAACTTGTAGCCATAAAAAATGGTGTGAGCAGAGGCTAGTGTGAGGATTCCAGAGCCTGGGGCCGTGGCTGTTACCCTCTGGCCGAGCTCTCTAGGATTCAGTTTCCTTACTTTTGAAGTCCAGAATTTGAGCATGGTGACTCTTCCTCCCCTGTTGTCTGGATCACATTGTGGTTTCTGAGTTTGTTCCTCTGGCCCAAATGGGATCACATCATTAGGTAAAGTATATCATGTATTGTCATTGGGGGCTGAGAGACAGCCCGGTGTTATGACTTACATATGAAATGTGCTCATATTAAAATAGATAACACAGGTGCTAGCTGCATCGGTGGGCTGCTCTACTGAGGAACTTAGACTGAATGTGCTATAGGGAGGTGGGGCCTCTTGGAAGAAGGAGTATACTAGGACTTTGCCTCAGTGAAGAGGCTGTGCCTTTTTTTTTTGAAGAATCTATTCTGGCTGACACCACTTCCTGTTTGCCCAGAGAGCATCTGTCCACCATGCCCTTCTTCCGTGATCTTCTGCCTTAACACAGGCTCAGCATCCATGAAATTGCCTCCCATTGACAGGGACCTCTGAAACCGTGGGTCAAAGCAAACCTTCCCACTTTCAATATGGCCCCTCTCAGGTATTTGTCACAGCCATGAAAAAATCGACAAGAATGCCCAGGCACTCCAGATCTTCATCGGCCATTTCCTCCGGCCAGGTGGCTTCTTCCTGAGATGCCAGCCCTGAGCAATGGCGTGTGGAGAGTGTACTGGACATGTTCAGAAGCCCATTCCCCTGAGAAGGCATCAAGTTGTATTCTAAAGTTAATGATGTCCTAACGAATGGCTGAGAGCTGCCTTGCTGTACGTACTCAAGGCGCCACCGATGAGTCTGAGAGCTGGGGAAAGAGGAAGAACAGGATGCTCCGGGGCAGAGCAGCGCCTGTGACTGTGAAATCAATCACGCAGCCGTGTTTATATTGCAAAATGTAGAAAATAGATTATTTTAATTGCTAATTGTTCTCAAGACCCCTACCAAGATATTTTTAAAAAACGTGGCCTAAATGTTCTCCTTGACAGGCACAGTGAAGGAATTACAGTCCATTCAGCCGCTGACACACTGCTGATTGGAGCACAAAGAGCAGCAATCAGGGTTGTTGGTTTTTTTCTTGTGGCTTTTAACATTTACAAAGAAAATGATTTCAAGGGGTATACCGTAGAAAGACACACGTCTGTAAACAGTTACCAATCAGCCAAATACTCCCATTACTGGAAATACCCTCTCTCCTCTCCTCTCTTACCAGCCCCTACACCCCACAATCAGCATCGAAATGCAACATGAATTATTCTTTTGTTCGTGACTCGGAGGGAAGAGGATGAAGGTTTAGACTGAAGGGCATGGAGCGCTCAGAGACACCAGGGTCCCGTCTGGGACAACTTCACAGACACAAACCTATCACTACAACACAGCCCCCCCCCCCCAGGAGGTGGGACGCTCCAGATTGAGATGAGGAGCAAGGGCCAGGAAGCAGGGAGGCAGCTGGGACCAAACACCTCGGCCAGGCCACATTCCTGCTGCTCCTTAGGATGGAGCCTGGAGAACTCAGGAGTCACGTGGTCTGAAGCCTCTAAGGAGTGATGAGATGGCAGCAGACAGACCGGAAATGAGCTGACGGACCACTTGCTCTTTGTAGATTTCCTCACTTTCGAACTCTTAAAACACGGTCTCTAGGAGGATTATCAGAGACACGGGAGGGGACTGGCAGAGAAATGAGGGAAGACAAGAGAGGGTAAAAGAGGGGACAAATATGACAAATGTGGCCGGGCAGTGGTGGCGCACGCCTTTAATCCCAGCACTCGGGAGGCAGAGGCAGGTGGATC
Source organism: Peromyscus eremicus (assembly GCF_949786415.1). Taxonomy (NCBI): domain Eukaryota; kingdom Metazoa; phylum Chordata; class Mammalia; order Rodentia; family Cricetidae; genus Peromyscus; species Peromyscus eremicus. The sequence goes on along the minus strand of NC_081420.1, from coordinate 70,599,037 downwards.
TCTGTGAGTTCGAGGCCAGCCTGGGCTACCAAGTGAGTCCCAGGAAAGGCGCAAAGCTACACAGAGAAGCCCTGTCTCAAAAAAAAAAAAATATATATATATATATATATATATATATATATATATATATATGACAAATGTGACCAAAGTATATACATGCATGTATGAAAACGTCAAAACGAAACCTGTTACTTTGAACAAATAATATAGGCTATTAAAAAATGCCATTCCCCTGAGTCCTGAAGCCTCTGTAGTATCTCACGGGATGCTTGGCTGTCACCTTGGAACAGACTAAGAATCCTGAGATCATCGGTCATCATGAGGAGATGATAACACTGTCTAAGGCCTACACCAAAGCTGAGTCAGGCCATGGCCACCTGTGAGGCTACCCTGGGATCATCTAGAAGACAGGCTTACTTAAAATCACTCAGATGGATGGTGGCTTCCAACATGCCTGTAACCTACAGAAAGAACACCCTGAGGAGCCACTGTCCCCAGACTGTCCTGCAGACTGAGGGTCCACCATCCTTACCATAGGAGTGCTTGTCAGGCCATGTTTTGAGCTCAGTCTTCATGCCAAAGTGAATTACGTGACAAGAAAGGCCCTTTGTATATCCTGGGCGTCACTGTTCCATTTCCTTAAAGTATAAATAACTTTTTTAAAAAACAGATTTACTTCATCTCTGCCATCCTCTCTGAGATGGTGCACTGCTTCCGGTTCCTTGAGGCACAGCTTTAGAAATTCCCAGTTAACCCTTCCTTTCACAAGCATCCTGAACTCCACTGTCCAGGGAATCTGTGTGAGGTCTTTCCAGTGAGGAAGTACACATGCCCTTGTTAGCGTTAACTAACTTGACACCGCCTAGTCAGGAGAGAGGAAAGCCATGCCTGAAGGATATCTAGGCCAGGTCAGCATGTGGATACATCTGTGGTCCACAAATTCCTGCAGTAGTTCTTTTACTAGAGGAGTTTGGACCCAACCCTTTTACTTTTGTAACACACCCACCACTGGGCCGGGAGGCTGAGGCAGGAGGATCAAACATTTAAGGCCAGCCTGAGCTACATAGTGAGATCCTGTCTCAAAAAAGAAAAAGAAACAAAAGAAAAGACACTCTGGTTTCTTCCTCCTTCACTCCAGCAACATCACACACACACACACACACACACACACACACACACACACACACACACACCACATTCTAAATTGTCTCCAGTATGGAGTCAATCGGTGGAGGCAACTCCGAGGAATCTTGAGTTTCTCTGTGGATGCTATTCTATTCAGTGATTATTCCTTGTGTTATTGGGTTGTTGACCCCAGGATTTCACACGTGCTTTGCTTGTCATATTCTCTAGCACTCAGCTATATCCCAATATTTTTTATAGAAATTTTAATACTTTCTGCAAATATCATATATTCCAACCATTGGCACTGAGCTCCATTGAGTATATGCTAATTGAAATTCCTTATTATATCATGTTTCAAATACAAAGTGCTCCCCACAGAATCATGTGCTGAAGCCTGGGTTCCCAGCTGGTGACATTTATTTTGGAGGAGGCAGGAACTTGAGGAGGTGGAATGTAGTTGGAGGAAGTAGGACACTGAGAACGTGTCCCTGTAATTCCTGTGGTGCCTTCCTATGCTCTCTCTACTTCCTGCGTACCAGGAGGCCAATAGCCCCTACCACACATCTCTACTGTCACCATAGATTGAAACCTCTGAGACCATGAGACTTCCTTCTCTTAATTCACTTACGTTGGGCATTTTGTCATAAAACAACAGCTAAAACTCTCCATGTCTATTCTTATACTCTATTATATGATTTTTGTTGTTAAAACCATTAGGTGGCTTTATTGTTTTCTCTGAAATCATGAGCTTTCATGTTTTTATTACACTATGTTTTTTTTTAGTTCATAGTGTCTGCCATCATTTGAGTAGAAAGCTGTGATGTTTGTTCAGTTAGGTCTTTTATTTATGTATGTATTTATTTATTTTGGTTTTTCAAGACAAGGCTTCTCTGTGTAATAGTTTTGGCTGTCCTGGAACTTGCTTTGTAGAGCAGGATGAACTGGACCTCAGAGATCTGCCTGCTTGCCCGCCTCTGCCTTCCAGTGCTGGGATTTAAGGTGTGGACCGTCAAGCCCAGCTATTCAGTTAGGTCTTTGAAGGCATTTTTTGACCCCAGGTACCTTCAATGTATGATGGGCTTACCAAAACAGCCCACTGTGAGTGAAGGAACGTCACACGGGAAAAGAAAGTCCTCCATTTCCTCTTCTGACACCAGCGGTTGGGACCTTTCTGTGCTTTTGCAGAACAGGAAATAAAACATCTGTCATCTGTCACAGCGCACAGGGCAACAGGAGCAGGTGGCAATAGAGAGGACTCTGCACTCTCTTAAGGGATGGGTGATAGGAAGTGCCAGTCCGTTCTCATCTGTCCAGACCATAACCAAGGCTGGTGAAGTTCGTGTGATACATAGAGTGGCAATGGGGGCCACACGTGACAACATCTGTAACCGGTTTGATCAGGACTACTAAAGAAGTAAAGCCAGGAAACTATAAGCACGACCAAGAGAAAAAGAAATCTTACAAGGAAAAAAGACAAAGTAAAAATCCTCAAATTTAACCTTCTTGTTGCCAGCTCAGTGTGGCTGAGCTAAAAGCAAAAAACCACAAAATTTTAACTAAGACTGAAGGTGTTTTAATTTTTTATCACAATTCAAGTCTACCTAAGAATATCATCTGCTCACAGAAAGGAAACAACATTCTTTAAGGGAAATCTAAGAATTCACAGTCTCCACAAATTGACCTCTGTAACACCTAGCAAACCAAAATTACATGAGCGGCTGGAGAGGCAGCTGATCGGGTAAAGACACTTGCCATGCTCCAGTGGTCCTCAACCTTCCTAATGTTGTAACCCTTCAACACAGTTCCTCATGCTGTGGTCACCCCCAACCATAAAATTATTTTCGTTGCTACCTCATAACTGTAATTTTGCTACTGTTTTGAATTGTAATGGAAATACATTTGAAGATAGGGTTTGCCAAAGGGGTCATGACCCACAGGTTGAGAACCACTGACATACTCTGACGGCCTGAGTTTGATCCTCAGAACCTATGAAAATACAGAAGGAGAGAACTAACAACGGAAAAATCACGTGGTACCCAAAGGAAAAACTCCAACACAAAACAATAACCAGGAAGCATAGTCAACAGAAAAGAAAATCAGGTTCCTCCCCAGATGAACCAGGGACTGGACCTAACAGTTGAGTTGGCTGATCTAACGCCCTCAATGAAATAACACAAAACCCCTGTTTCAATAACTCCGAATACCAGCAGCGTAGCAGGGAGCCTCAATAAAGATAGAAACAGCGTAGAAACAAAAATGTAAATTGAAAACTAAGAAAATGCAGGATCTAAAATAAAACTTGCTTGATATTCCTCAAAGCAGATAGCTATGGCAGAGGAAAGAATATGAGAACTGGAGGGTAAATTAATGGAAACACCCCAAGGTGAAGAACAGAGTTGGGGAAAAATGGGCTGAGAAAAGTGAAATAAAGCAGCAGAAGGTTGGTGAGCTGACAAACAACAGCAATGGCTAAGGCGTGTGTCTAGAATACCAGGAAAAGATGGGGTGCAGGAGAGAAGACAAGAGACAATGAAAGCTTTGACATTGGACAAAAGACGAAGAATTATAGATATAAAGCAGAAAAGAAAAGAAGAAAGGGGCTGGAGAGATGGCTCAGAGGTTAAGAGCACTGGCTGTTCTTCCAGAGGTCCTGAGTTCAATTCCCAGCAACCACATGGCGGACCACAACCATTTGTACTGAGATCTGCCTCCCTCAAAAAGTTAAAAAAGAAAAGAAGAAGAAGAAGAAAGAGGCACCCACACCAAGGCACACTTACCAAAAGTTGCTATCATCTCAAATGCCCCCGATTTTTATGTTGAAAAGTAGTTACCAATAAGCTTACATTAAGGGGCGACACTTTAACACGTGACTAAGTATGAAGTAAAGCCCTCAGGGATAATAGGGTAGCCCTCATGAAAGGACTCAAGGATGCAGGTTAGTCCCCTTCAATCTCTTCCATGTCACTGTCCAGATTCCCCGCTCTGCCCTTCTGCCTTCCTTCTGCCTTCTACCTTGTGAAGAGGCCACAGCAGGACACGGTACCATCCTGGAATCCAGGACAGGCAGCCCCTAGACTTGGAACTTGCTGGGACCTTCAGCTTGGATTTCTCAGCTTCTACAAGGACAGTAGGAAAATAAATCCCAGTTCTTTATAAATTACTCAGCCAGTGGCGTTTGTTACAGCAGAACACGCGGATTAAGAAAATGACCCAGCGAGAGTGAGCAAACCCTGAAAAGAGCAAGTAGAAAATGACATTATTTCATACAGTTTAGCAGCTGAACTTTATTTGAAAACCAAGAGCTGGGCAAGAAGGAGAGAGGGTGAATGAAAAGGTGTAAAAGAAAGAAAGGAGAAGTAATACATTTTACAGAAACTAAGGGAACACAAGCTGAAAGAAGAACCAAGTTCTTCGGGCAATTGAAAACCAGTCCCACCAGGAAACATGGACTTTGGGTGCTGGGGGCGTGGCTCAGTGGGAAGAGTGCTTGTTGAATGGCATGAGGACCTGAGCACAGATCTCAGCAGCCATATCAAGAGCTCTCTCTCTCTCTCTCTCTCTCTCTCTCTCTCTCTCTCTCTCTCTCTCTCTCTGTGTGTGTGTGTGTGTGTGTGTGTGTGTGTGTGTGTGTGTGTGGCTTTTTACAGGTGTGTACCTGTAACCCGGGGGCCTTGTTGAATGTAAGCCTCACTCCACATTCAGCAGGAGACTGTTTCAGAGGAACAAGGTGGAAGTGATAGAGCAGGACACAAGCTGTCCCTCTGGCTTCTGCACACATGAGTGTGTGTATCACACACATGCATACCCCCCCCCCGTGGTGGTATTACTTATACTGAAATGTGATTTTAATTGTATGTTAATAAATAAAGTTGCCTGGGGGTCAGAGCTATTAGAGCCATAGCAAGTGCGTGGCGGCGGTGGCACACGCCTTTAATCTCAATACCATAGAGGACCTGGAGGGCTGTACATACAGGCAGTGACGAGGCAGTCACGTGTTTGGGTTTACAACCAATGAGAAGGCTAGACTATATAAAGACATACACACAGGAAGTAGGCCCCCTTTCGGAGAGCTCTCTTGACTGAAGAGGATCACTGAAGCAGGAAGGGTGAGGCTCTTAGCTCTGACCTCTTGGCTTTCTTCTCTGAATCGGCTCTGTGTTTCTTATTTAATAAGACGGTTGGTTACATTTACACCCCCCACCCATACACACACACAAGAAAAGTAAAAAGCATACAATTTAAAGAAACAAATGAGCAATAAACAGGGCAAATATGCAGGTATATATCAATAATGTTACACATTAATAATAATTGCAGAGTGTCATGTGATGTGGTTGTTTGAATGAAAACTGCCTCATAGGCTCATAAGGAGGGGGACTATTTGAAAGGATTAGGACTTATGACCCTGTTGGAGTAGGTGTGGCCTTGTTGGAGTGGGTGTGGCCTTGTTGGAGTGGGTGTGGCCTTGTTGGAGTGGGTGTGGCCTTGTTGAAGTGGGTGTGGCCTTGTTGGAGTGGGTGTGGCCTTGTTGGAGTGGGTGTGGCCTTTTGGGAGGAAGTGGGTCACTCGGGTGGGCTTTGGTGTTTCTAATGCTCAAGCCAGGCCCAATATTTTCCTCTTCCTACTGCCTTCAGATCCTGATATAGAACTCGCAGTTGCCATGTCTGCCTGTGTGTCACCATGTTCTCTGCCATGAGGAGAATGTACTAAACCCCTGAAGCTATATGCTTTCTTTATAAGAATTGTGGAAGTCATGATGTCTCTTCACAACAACAGAATGCTAAGACATATGATAAATTAGGGTGGACAAGATGGCCCGATGGGCAAAGTCATTTGCTGTCAAGCCTGATGACCTGATTTTGATCCCCTGGAACCATGTAGAAGGAGAGAACCAACTCCAGCAAGCTGTCCTCTGACCTTCGTGTGTACACCAAGGCATATGAGTGTCCACACCCTTACCAAACACTAAATAACTATAATTAAGAAAAATGTGTTGTTGCTAAAATCCCTTCACAGAGGGAGACAAAAACAATATCTCCTCCGTCTTCTAAGGTCCCAATGAAAAACTGAGGCACAATTCCTCCAAAATTCACTCTGGGGAACCAGTGAGCTTACTGGGTTTCCTTACAGAGCATAAGTGAGGAGTTACTTACAGGGATGTATTTCTCCCCCAAAAGGCTTCACCAGAAAGTCTCTATCCAGTGCAGCTGGAGCACCCCCTTTCCTTCTGTGTGTGTGTGCAGGTATATATAAATAATGTTACAACACATTTTTGTTTTCTAGGTCACATGCCGTTAGGGCACACAGGAGGGAGGGATGTAAACAGTCAGCAGGCCCAGCTGGGATGATCTGTTCCAAGTGGGCACAACTGAGTACTCCAAGATGGTGGTTGTTCGGCTCTGAGGTTAGTCCTTCACAACATGGAAAATTAAGTTACTTGACCACAGGACACAAAGTAATGGCACTGGTGTTCTGGGGGGATTTTTTGGGGGATCTGTGTTCTAGTTGGCATTCTTTTAGAATCTGTGATCTAAGTTAGCGTTCTTTTAGAAGCCAAATGAAGTCATGATTTGCATGTTAGATAGTAAATGAAATGTCAAATAATGTGTAGGAAATTAGAAGGAAAGAGGGTAACTAAGTTTCCAAGAACACAAAAAGAATTATTTAAATACTTTTTACCTATAAATAATTCAAGATTCCCAATTTGTAAACTATCTGTGTGGTTACTGTCCTGGTGTGTCCAATTGCTGGATTTTTTTCTTTTGTCATTTTGATTCAGATTCATGTTTATAAAAGAGCAAATTAACAGACTGAGATAAAAAGTGAACATCAATCTCAATATTTTATTTGAGTATTTTGAAGGTTAGTGTTGTAGCACAGAGTTGAGGGAGAGCATTGTTCCTTGAAGTTGACTCAACTCACACGGATCCCACTTGTGGGTTGTAAGGTTGGAAGTCAAATGTTTGAGTCAGTGAGATTCTTGACAGGAAACCACAAATCTCACCCACCACTGCACCTGATTCCCATGCTCGGCCACTCCCGTCATCCTTCTCAGCACTGGGATCTCATCCATGACATCCTTCCCTTTCTCTCCCCCATGAACCCTCACCTGTAGACGTCCATGACGGAATTAACTGCGACGACCAATTCAGGTCACTTCAGGTGCTAGGGGACCCTTGTCAGCTCACGAACCTGTTCAAATCCTGCAAAGGTCCCACCCGAAGCCTTGGAAGCCAGTTGAAGAATGGGCTGCCTTTTGTTGTTGTGAAATTCCACAGCTCAAGAGGAAGTTGGGGTTGAGTTGATTTCAGGTGACTAAGAAGCTGTGGCTCCCGTGAAGCCAGTAACAACCTTAGCCTAAATGTATTGTGAACGAAACAAGGCGTCCATCTGAATTCGGAAACAAGGTTCTACAAGGTGGAGGGCAAAGCACGGGACTCCTGGAGATGGTCAGTGCTTGCTTGGTTTGAACTTCAGGGCCACACTGTTGATGCAAAACCTTTGGCCAGTGGGCTCGGGTCCATCAGGAAACACATGGCCGAGGTGTGCGTCACACTGCAGGGGAGAGACGCCTTTGTCATTCTACAAGAAAACAACTCCACATGGCCCACCCCATCCCAGAGCCTGGCAGCTGGGAAGCATGGCTTTTGTGTTAGAATTTGGTTCACAATCGATATATGGATATACACAGAGAGCTCTGGCAGTAGGCAGCACTACTGCCCCAGTGAGCATGGGGGCAAATGATTAACTTAGGTCTTGACTTGTTCATCTATCGGATGGGGATCACAACCATAACCTACACAATAGAGCCATTATGAAGACAACCCAGCACAAGCCGGGTAAGAATTAATACAACCTGGTGAGCACTCAACAATCACTTCTCCTTCCTGCAGGCAAAACTTAGTCCTTTTCATCTGCTAGCCACTGCCGTCCTATGAAACCCATGCAACAGAAAACATGAGCACTAGAAACATAACAATGAGTCTCCTTGGGCTGGCAAGACGGCTCAGTGATCAAAGCACTTGAGGTGTGATCCTGACAACCTGACTTAATCCACAGAACCCACAGCGGGAAGGAGGAGGAAACTCACACCTGAGATTTGTCCTCTGATCTTCTCACATGTGCCATGGAGCTTGCGTTCACATGCACACACACACATACACACACACACACACACACACACACACACACACACACACACAAATGCAAACACAACAAATAATGATAGTAGTAATAATTATAACAATAATAAAACTCTAGCCAAGTTTTCTGTCTGGACCCAAGCTCCTTCTCCTCAGGCTCCAAGGAGTAAGGGGCTAATGAATCCGCCTGATGGTGGCATGCTGCTAAGTAGGAAGGAGGTGGAGAGGTGCCACCTTCATCTTCAGTGCCTGGTGGGATGGGAGAGAGGGGCCATCACAGGTGTGGGTACAAGTCTAGGGCATTTTGATGACGAAGTACACCATGGAAGAACAAGAGAGGCACCAGGAAAAGGGCAGCTCCTTTCCTTTCAGAGAAAGCAAAACACATCACCTGCTTGCAGACTACTTCCACGCGAGCACATCCTAAGGAACTGTCCAGGCGTCTCAGGATCCCTGCATGACTTTCATCTGAACCTGTTGTGCCGTGAGCCTCAGAAAACGAAGGCCAGCCAGTGCCAGAGCAGTACTTCTTCTCGGAACTGTGGGAGACAGTGAAGACACACAGTGGTCACTGGACAGACACACAGTGATCACAGGACAGACACACAGTGATCACAGTGCAGACACACAGTGATCACAGGACAGACACACAGTGATCACAGGACAGACACACAGTGATCACAGGACAGACACACAGCAGTCACAGAACAGTGCAGACACACAGCCATTAGACACATGGCTGTTGGCATATTAGGAGATTCTTAGGCCTCATCCCTTTGTTCTGAGCAGGACAGGACTCCCACTCCCCTCTGCCAGACCCCAAGTTGGGCTTCATGAACACTCAGTGCCAGGGAATTGTTCCTGCTGCTCCTTTGCTGTTCAAGACATTGCCTAGGTATAGTGAAAGGATGTCTTGTTCCTTGGGTGGGATTGCCTTCTTTCTCTACATCTGACCTAAAAGAACGAAGACCACGGAGGCTGTGTGAGCTCGTTTGCATGTGAGGAACCACAGATCGAATCCATGTGTTCCAAAGGCAGGAAAGGAAGAGATGAAAAAGGAGTAACAGTGGTGGGGAAGGTCTGCAGGTCTGCAGGACGGAGTCACATCAGCATAAGAGCTAACGAGACAGCCGTTTGTAACAATGGAAATTTCTATTACCAGAACACGGGCTGCCTGCCCTGCAGAACCAAAGCTCTCGTGCCACCTCTCAGAGGTGTGATAGGCCAGCTACTCAATCTCAGGTGGGCGTGGGTTCCTCACCTGGGACAGTAATATCTGCCTTGCAAGGACACTTTGAGGATTTCAGGAGACTCCTTGGTGGCACCAGGTGGAAAACAAGGCATGTGGCAGGTGCTCATGAGCTCTCATTATGAGTATTGTCATTAATCAATTAGCCTGGCACTCTGACTAATTACTGGGCAAAGCCTGATGCTTGGGGTGGTCTCCTGGGGACAAAGGATGCTAATCACTGGAGTGGGCCAAGGGGCTGAAGAGTGGAGACCTGCTCCCAGAACACTTCACCCTCAGGACCAGGTTGCAGCTCAGTGGCAGAGCAAGGTCCTGGGTTTGACTCCCAGCATTACAAAAGACTTATCGTTCTCTTAGAACTCACACAGGAGAGTGCCGGCAAAGCACATCAGAAACATAAAGAAAATTACAGATAGCAGAGACCATCATCTCTCCCTAAGAAAGAAATGAGTTGAAGTTAAGCCCTGCCTAAAACTGGACAAATGAGTGATGAAGAATCTGAGGCCTAGCTCAGCTGGACACAGCCTCATGGGCAACAAGGCCACATGACAGGAAGGCAAACATTTGATCTCAGGGCCCCTCTGTGCCCCCAAATTATTAAGGGTCCCTGACCAACATTTAGCAAGTGAGAAACATGATTTGGAATTAAAAACAGGATTACACGACTTTTTTGTTGTTGTTGTTGTTGAGACAGTTTCATTATGTAGCCCAAGATGGCCTCGAACTCATGATCTTGCCTCAGCTTCCTGAGGGCTGGGCCCACAAGCACATATTACCATGCTTGACTTCATTTTAATATGTAATAAATTCTTTATGTATTAACAGAACATTTTTGTGACAACTATATTTTCTAGAATGAACCAGGTGCTGTGGGATGTCTTTCTGTACACTGTGAATATATGTTGTTCCCATTGGTTAATAAGTAAAGCTGCATTGGCCTATGGCAAGGCAGCTTAGAGACAGGTAGAAATCCAAGCAGATAGACAGGAAGAGAAAGGAGAGACAAGGAGAAGCCATCCAGCCATTTAGGGAGCAGCATGTAATGGCACGCAGGTAAAGCCACCGATCACGTGGTGACATATAGATTAATAGAAATGGGCTAAGTCTAATTATAAGAGCTAGCTAGCAAGAAAATTGAGCCATAGGCCATGGCCATGCAATTCGTAATTGATATAAGTCTCTGTTTATTTGGGTCTGAGCAGGACTGGATGGGACACAGAAAAACTTTTCAACTACAACTTCATGATTGTGTTATTTCATAATTTTCCAAATATTTTTATTGTCTGGTTCAAAAACATTTAAACAAACCAGTGTCTGTGACTCTGCATTCACTGTACCCCAAGATTGTTCTAACTAAACCACAGAATGAAGAGGGGCTGGAGTGAGGTGTGGCTCAGTGGTACAGAGTATCCTTAGCACATACAAGGGCCGGCCGGCCGGGCCTCAAGTTTCAGCACCTCACTGCTCCCCTAGAAATATCTCAGGAAGCCTCGGGGCTTCTTTTTGAGAATCTCTGAAGGAATAGCTTGACTTCCAAAAGGTCTCGGTGGGAAGCCACACTCCATGACATCTGTATCCTTAAAGTATTATTTGATCCTCTGGTGCTACCAACTCATGGAGCATGGGCCAACAGTGAAATGATGGTCTCACAAGGTTGCTAGGAAGAATTACTGAGGTGTTTTGGTACACAGTATGTTCAGAATAAGACCTGATACACTGTCACTCTTTTTAACTTTTGTTATTATTGCCAATAACAGATGCTTATGGAATGTGAGCAACCCTGAGTCCATCTAGAAGCAGCTGCACATTTGGTGTGGTTTCTCTGTAAAATTATTCACCTGAGATCACTTCTATAGATAGTGCTAGAGCACCTGCCCAGCGTGCACAAGGTAGAGTTTGATCCCTAGCATGGGGGAGACAGACAGACAGACAGACAGACAGACAGACAGAGACAGGGAGAGAGAGAGGGAAAGAGAGAGAGAACAAATTCACCTGAATACTTCATCCTAGGAAAAAAAATACTCTAAGCACCTCTTGCCTCTTCCTGCCCTCAGCATTATATGCACTACTAACTACTAAAGAGATTTTGATAGAGAATTATGAATGCAATAAAGCTCTTCTTAAAATCGACAAATGAATCTAAGGCTAATAAAAAGCCATTAACTGGCTTTATGGGAAACAATAAACCTTTACTGGTGGAATTGGCAGAAACTTGGAGATTTTTACCGAGTAATATAAGAAGCCCAAGATACATCATCGGAGACCAACAGTGTAAGTATGAAGGCAAAGTAATAAGTCCATGATACATATTTAATTGATTAGCAGGTCACATGGCTCACTCCTCACCAACTGAAGCCCCTCTGGATCATGTACTCTGATACTCTGAGAGAGTTCTCTCTTTTTCTTTTCTTTTCTTTCTTTTTTTTTTTTTTGTATCTGCTTTTTGAGTTTGCTCTCCTGTGTTTCTGGATATTCCATAGCTAGGTCCTCCCATAAGCAACAGCAGAAGCAGTGGGTAATAAATGATAATTCTAAATGTAACCATAGGAGCATTCCCATTCATTTCTGAGTAGGGATACATGAAGTTTTAAACAATATTATATGCTACTTGGGACATGCAGGACATCAGGGTGAAATATATATATATAAAACAAACTAGTATCAGGCTCCTCAAATGCTCCTAATTTAAGAAAGATTTATAACCATAAAATACATAATCTTGAAATAGGTTTTCTTTAGATAAGGTCTCACTGTATAACCCAGTCTGGCAACTTGAACTCTAGATCCCCCTGCCTCAGCCTCCTGGTCACTTGGACTGCAGATACGCCCCACCACTCCTGGCAACAAACCCTTCCAGAAGCAGCTCATGGGAGAAAGAAGGGAGTTAGAGGAGGCAGCGGACAGAACAGTGCCACCAGAGTCTGCGGTTAACAAGCTGATTCTGGATCTCTAGGGAGCGGTGATACACTGCAAAGTATCGTCGGCTTGGTAACCCTCAACTCAACCCTCAGACTAATGGAGACAAAGCTCCACGGATAGGCACCACTCACTGCAGTAAGGCAGACCCTTGAGAAGGACATTGGGAGCTCTGCCAGGCATGGCTGGGGACCAGGCTCTGGAAAGCGAGCTTGTGGGGTAACCTGACCAGGTGTACCTTGAGAGTCTGGTAGTGTCTCCCTAGGGACCTGTGGCTGTGATTTGGAAGGCTGGCACCAGAAGGTGAAGACACCAAGTCAAAGCCTTGTCTGAACAGCTTACAGAGACCTGGGTAATAAAGCGAGGCCTAGCGGAAGGCTGGCAGCAGTGGAATCCTGGGTAAGCTATTTAAACCTTGCCAGGCCTCACTCAGTTCCTCACATGAGAAGAGACCACCACTGAGAGCTGCTGAGGGCTCTGCTGAAGTGAGGGTGTGCACAGCAAACTGTCAGGCAGGTGGTGGTGACCTTGGTGTGGACACGCTTCCAGTTCCTGTGGAACACGAGCTGAGTACCAGCACTTAACAGATGTATGACTCCTGGGGTCTGAACATGACTTCAATTTAAGCTGAAAGTTCCTTGCCCCGTGGCAGTGTTGACAGGTGATTAGGTCTTAAGAGGGAATACTGAAGTTCTCACAGGCTCGGGCCAGTTCACAAGACAGCCAGTTGGTAAAACAAAACCACTCTTGTGTTTATCTCCATGTGCTTGCTCAACCCTCGGCCTTCTGTTTTGAACCCAAGGAGATACGGCATCATCCTCTCAGACTTGTCAGTCTCCCGAGGCCCCAAATGAACTGCTCAATAAAGTAACCAATACCAGGTGTTCTGTGTCAGCAACACAAAGGACACTGGCAGAAGGGCCTTCAGCAAGTTCTTAAAGACTTGAAGCATCAATTACAACATCTACTACATGGACGCATGCGGCTCCTCATCAAAGGTGACAGCTTGCATTGTACTGAACCCCTTGGACACAGGACAAGGGTCCAAGAAGCTGGAGAGATGGCTGGCAGCTAAAAACACATACTTCTTTCTCAGAGAGTCTCATAACCAGTAGGAACTCCAGGGGGTCAGACACACTCTTCTGACCTCTGTGTACTCGGGTGTGTACACATATACATATAGTAATAATTTAAAATATATAAAAATAAAGATATTTTCTAAAAAGGTAAGAGTTCAAAAACATGACTTCTGTTACTTATCCACAGGGACTTCATAACCGAAGTCTTCGGGTGACATCAGCAATGCCGGGGCTGCTCAGCAGCAGAGAAGCTGCTATGGACGGATGAGCCAAGGAGCTTGTTTGGAGCACATTGTCTTAGCTTCCTGGGTGGTGTTAACAAACTACAACAAAATGGGTGGGATGCACTTATGGGTCTGAAGGCTGAAAGTCCGAAATCAAGACCTCAGCAGGGCCCCAGGAAGCCCTCTCTGTTCCTCCTCCTCTAATCTGGAAGTGACTGGCAATCCTCTGCATCGCTCCATTTCTCTGTGTCCATTTCATGTGCAGTCTCCTCTTTGGTCCTGTTTCCTCTCCTCTTATTAGGACACCAGTCACACTGGATTAAAGCAACACATTCCATCTGCAGTGACCGCACTTCCACGTAAGGTCATGTTCACAGCTTCTGGAGATGAAGGCTTCAACATGTCTTCCTCAGAGGCACAGCGCTCTAGCCGGCTTTTCTGTGGCTGTGATAAGACTCTCCGACCAAAAGGAACATAGGGAGTAAGAGGATTTATTTCATTTTACAACTCCCAGGCCACAATCCGTCACTGAAGGAAGTCAGGACCAGAACCATTCAGGAAGATATGTTGCTTACTGCATGTGCTCTCTGTGCTCAGATTCAAAATCTAACATGACCCAGTACCACCTGCCCAAGGCTGGTACCGACAACAGTGGGCTGGGCCCTCCCACATCAAACACAAATCAAGACAACTTCCACAAATGCAATTAAAACGCCTTCTTCCCTCGTGGCTCTTGGTTGTGTTAAATCAACAACAAAACTAACCAGGACACACATTCAACCCATGATTATGTACATAAAATTAACTGGCCAAGGGCCTCAAACAGCCCATCAGCTTCATCTCCTTCGCTAAATAAAATGTTTGGGCCAGTTGGAAGCACTTAAGCTCTGAACTGTGTGCTGACACAGTAACAGGAACTTAGAAGAGTTGAAAAAAAAAAAGCCAAATGCAGTGTGTGTTCTCAAGAAGGCTTAATGGAGAAACCCAGGCTCTAAGGAACTTAAGTCAGTACAGAATAAGGGTGAACACATCCCAAGAACATATAGCATGACCACCAACTTGCAAAAGAAGCCAGGGTTCCTGAATTTGTCTCTTAATTTCTCTGACTCAATTTTTGTTGACAAACTTTTCCCTTCATTCTGACTCTGGCACCCAACGTGGGGCTCGAACACACAACCCTGAGATTAAGTCTCATGCTCTACTGACTGAGCTAGCCAGGCCATATTCTTAATTTTCTCAGGATCCCCATAAGAATACAGTGCCTTTTATAGCAGGAAGTAGCCTAGAAAACTACACCCACATTCCCAAAAAATGGATTATAGATGTTGGTCTTTTTTTAGGTTGTTGGTTACAAATTGTTATTGATTATAAATGCAATCTCTTTCTAAAGAAGAAAAGGGGATAGTATAGATATGATAGGATGAAAGGGTAGATTATTGAACCAACTTTTAAACAGAAACAACTTGTTTAAAATGGTTTACATTGGTATAGATTTTAGTTTATTGATACAAATTTAAAGTTAATTTTGTTATACTGTATGTATATTTCTACTCTTGTTTAAGATATTACATTTGTGCAGCTCATTTGAAATTGTGATGGATAATTAAGAAATAGATTAATAATTAGTCATCTATGATAATCAAACTTATAGTCATGTTAGTTAAATTTTCTTAGTATACATAAATATATTTCAATTAGATAGGTAATCTTCAAACATTTCAAAGATCTACAGAATATGGTATTTAAAATGTTTTAAAAACTTGGACTTTCTGGATAGTGAGACACGTCTGCTCCTGGCAGCACTGATTTACTTCCAAGAGAATAATGGGCATCAAAGACACACTATATGGAATTTATCTCCTTCTTGGCAAAAATAGCCATTTGGGCAAGAAACTGCCTGGACTGCTTGACAAAATGTTGTATCAACTGGACATGCAGGACCCATGGGAAGGTGACCACGAACTTTGCAACAAAATGGTCCTTCAGGTTCCTGCTTCACAGAAGAAACTGCCAGATATTCTACAAGACACAGAGAAAAGCGACTGAGAGACTTTAGGCCTGTAGGCTGAAGTATGGATGCCCCAACGTTGCAGAGGAACTTTGAGTGACTTTCTAGGTAGCCAGTTGTCTCTGTCATTCTAGATTTTTGGAAGTTGCTTACAATGCTCTTTCTGTTTACTTAGGTAATATTATATCCTTCTGGGGTCTTTGATGTAGTTGAAGACTAGATAGTTATAATTTTCCATGGTTATGATAAAAGATAAATTATATATAAAACTTTAGACTCACAAATATAAGATAGCTAGAATATTTTCTTTAATTTTGCCAAATACAAGTAGACTAGATATTGTAACTGTAATTCTTGCTTGATAACTGTTTGTTATATGTAATTTTACTATGTTAAAGTTAAACCCTTCTTTTTTGAATAGACGGAAAAGGGGAGGTGCTGTGGGATGGTCTGTATGCTGTAAATGTTTTGCTCTGATTGGTTGATAAATAAAAAGTTGACTGGCCAGTAGCCAGGCAGGAAGCATAGGTAGGATAAAGAGACAAAGAGAACTCTTGGAAGAGGAAGGCTGAATCAGAGGAGTAGGTACCAGGCCACCATCCAAACATCCATACTCCCTCCAAACATTCCAGACTCTTTGGGTATAGAGATGCCAGGGTGCCAGGGGTTGAGGTGGAGCTCCCACCCAAACAAATGTTCCCCTAAAGCCTAAATGTTAAAGGTTTTGTGCTACTGGCAGGTGTGGACCTGTTAAGAGATGGAGCCTCATGCAAGTTCTTTAGGTCACTAGGGGTACGTTCCTGAAGAGGACTGTGGGAGCCTAGCTCTTTACCCTTCCTCCCCTTTGTTCCTGTCCATGCAGTTTGGGTTTTGCTTTATCATACACTATTGCCATAAAAATGAGACCTCCAAGACTGTGAGCCAAAATATTTATAAGCTGATTAGCTCCTGTGCTTATTATAGTAACAAGAAGCTAGATGGATATGTTCTTATAATAACAGGAAGCTAGATGGATATGTTCTTACAGTAACAAGAAGCTAGACGGATATATTCTTATAGTAACAGGAGCTAGACAGATATATTCTTATAATAACAGAAAGCTAGACAGATATATTCTTACAGTAACAGGAAGCTAGACAGATATATTCTTTAGTAACAGGAAGCAAGATGGATATATTCTTATTTTCTTTATTTTTAGCTTCAGTATCAGCAAGAAAATGAAACAAAACCTCAAAAGTTCTTTTAAAAAGCGGCGGGGGTAGGGCGGGATACTTTGCCTTTAAAACTAAAATGACTGAAAAGAAACAATGGAGGTTCGTGAACTAACTGCCGGGTCAGGGAACTGGCTACTTGGTAAACAGGCTTCCAGAGTATTGATTGGATTTCTTCTGGATGTGGACTGTTTCACTATGACTCAGAGTTGGCCACATAACTTTCTTAATTTTGACTAGCATTGTGCTAACACTATAGCTACCAGCTACATGTGGCCTCTTAAGCTTAAATTTGCTAAAAATCCTAACAAGCCCAGCTTCTCGGCCACACTGGCTATACTCTGGATGCTCAACAGTCACACGGAACCTGAGGCTTCTATAGAGATCAGATCTGTAGTGCAGACACAGAGTGTGTCCTTCACCATAGCAAGCTCTGCTGGCCAGAGCCCTTCACTCTGCTTGTCAGGGATCAGTGTTGGGGTTCAGCCCCAACCTATTGAAGAGTCCCTTGAAGGGGGAAGTGAGGAATTTGAGAAATGCTAGATAGGAAATATAGAAGTAGATTAAGAAAAAAGATAGAGACACAGGACAGCTTTGGGAGGGCATACAACGTACAACCAAGTGTAGACCCTTCAAAACACCTGTAACCACACCCCATGGCAAAGCATCTTGTGACTAGGCCTTGAAGTATAAGACGCCTGGTAACCATGCCTTTGCACCCTATTATGCAGCCTTGGAGAGCAATGTAAACTCTTACGCTCCGACCTTGAGTCAAACCACAAGTTGGAATCTTGGAGGGCTCCCACATCTGCTCTCTCTGCTCCCCTATTTTTCGATGCTGTGACTGACCCCAGATGGTGAGAGGAGAGGAGCCATTGGATAGTAGGAAGGCCTCCTCTGGAAATAAACAGAAACGAGGACACCAACGGAGTCACCAGGACCTTGGAGATTGGACAGTAGGCGTGCCTTCTTACAAGGATGACTTCTCATCTTCCAAATTGAGAAACAGGACACCTATCCAGCAGCTAAATAGTAAGAATGTCTTAGACTTTTACAAGGTCCCCAGCTGAAAGGAAGCTAGTCATCCTAACCTTTGACTTCTCCTTTTGACAGAAATGATGATGAAGGAAAAGGCATTTTTTCTGAAACCTTAGCCTCGAGCTTTACTGCTGTGATTCTGTGAACTGTATATTTGGTTCTTTCTGTCATTTTCTAGCATTATAAAACTCCTAAAATTCTCATAATCCTCAAAGTGACAGTATCTTTTTGTAGTCTAATAGCTTAATGGATGGATGCAGGATGGGGACTTGTCACCAAGGCATGATTAGAGTATTGGGCCTTTCAGCCCCACCCCCAACATGCAGGGAAGGGAGCTGATCACTCATGGCCATGATTTTGGAATGAAGCCTCCATAAGACCCAAAAGGACAGGGTCTGGTGAGTTTCTGGGTAACTGAACTCATGGAAGCGTCTAGAGAATTTTCCCAGAGAGGGCATGGAACCCAGTATGCTTCCCCGACACCCATTCTACTTATCTCTTCAACTGTATCTTTCATAACGGTGATACCCTTTCCAATGCAGTGGTAAATGTAAGTGCTTTCCTGAGTCCTGGGTATTACTCAAGAGAAACAGGGAACACGGGAGAGTGTGGGAAGCCTGGCTGAGAGCTGGTTGGTCAGGAGCCCAGGTCACAACCAGGCGAGTATGCTGGGCATCACAAGTAGAGCACAGGACATGGGGACTGAACTGTGCCCCCCGGATCAGACACTGTCTCCAAGTCGACAAGGTCAGGTCTGAACTAAATTGGAGGATGCCCTCAGCCTGCATCTGCTGGAGAGCTGACTGCTTGCTGGAGGACAAAAGGCCTCACAAGTTTTGATGTCAGGGCTACAGGGGTGGCGGCTCAGTGGTTAAGAGCATGTGACGTGCTTGTAGATGACAGGTGTGGCTGGCGGCACCCTCGCCAGACAGCCCGCAACAACTGTAACTCCAGATGCAGGGCCATTTCTGTTTTCTGAGGGCACCCGTGTACACATGCACACACATGTGCACATGCATGCACATACACACACAATTAAAAATAAAGTGAATTAAAAAAAAAAAAAGACCTCTTGGGATCACAGAAGTCTGTGTTGACGGCTGTGATCTGACAAGGAAAAAAAAAATCATGTGTTCTTCCAACACTACTGTGTGAGAACTTACTTCATTCTGGTCTTCCCTGGTGCTCCTGAGCTGGTGGCTGGTGACTGGTAGTGGGCTCTTCCAGGTAGCTCCTCACCAGCACCGGGTATGCCTGGGCCATGGCCTGGCCTCCTGAGCATGCGGGGGAAAATCGATCCTAATCACGCCTGTCCTTGCAGGAAGGGTCTGCCTTCCTAATGCAGCGCGCATTAGCAGCGGGCTGGCCAAGAAGCCAGGCTGCTGAAAGCCCAGAGGACAGAAGGAGGATCTGCCTAATGGAAGATTCACAGGGCTGGCTTGATTTATATTTTATTCTAAACCAATTTAAGGTTGATGCAAAAGAAAGGAAAACATCTTTGAAGTTCTGAAAAACAAGACTTCAAAGATGTTTCCTTTCTTCTTCCTTGAATCTACTTTTTTAAAGACTATTTCCTGCATATCTAAACAAAAAAAGCCTTTGTTGAAAGATTTGAGATGCTGATTGACTTAAAAGAGGCTTTGAAATCAAGGGACAATTAAATTTACTTTTAGCTCTGTAGACGAGGGCACGGTATTCGCTTCTGTCGGGAACTGTGGGGAATCAAGCCTCATAAAAGTCTGCGCTTGCTAAATTAAATTATAAACCCATTTTCCCGGGGAGAGGTATAGTTTTAATCATATGGCCACGCAAATACTATTAGGGTTTAGATTTCTTTACATACTTTCCCCTCTAAAAAATCCTAATGGCTTTATCACGAAGTCCCCATCAGAACTTTGTTCTCTCTCAGAGATACATAAAGGAAGAACATGAGCTGGGAAGCCCTGTCAGCTACATGAAATATCAGAAAAAAAATCAAGACAGACAGATATCCTGCATGAGCAGCATTCCTTCCAGCGGTAATAAGAGAGGACAAAGCCGATCAATGGCCCCTGAGGGCTGGAAGCACACAGGGGGTCCTTGGATTCAGTCTTCAGCACCAAAAAATAAGAAATTTGGGAGTATTATTTATTAAGTATTATTTATCTAAGATCTCTTCACATTCGTCATCTTACCTGAAGAGTGGGCTATCACAGCATACACAATGGTACATCCCTGTCTCCTTGTTGTTCAAGTACATCCCACTGAAAGGCTGAAAGTCAAGGAGCAAGGAACATCATCACACTCGGGCAATAAAGCAGACAAACCCAAGAGGCAGAGTGAGGGTGTGCTGGCCCAGTACTAAAGTGTTTGCCCAGGTTTCGAGAGGCCTTAAGCTCAATCGCCACCATTGAAAAAAAATAATCAACCAAGAAACAAACAATAAAGCTCCAGTCAAGGAATTGCACTCATTTGACAACGTGCAAGTGTCAGCAGAGAAAAACTGCAGTCAGCCAAGGAAGCAGCCTGCAAGCTTCTTCACAGCCTGGCCTTTATCATGCCAAATATTCAAATTGTGACATTAATAATGCTTTGTATTTATGTACCACCTTTCATCCAAGAACATCAAAGTCCGTGAAAAAGCATGAACACCAGTCCCATCCTCTGCCATCCTGGAAGATTTCACTCTCTCATCTCAAAAGGGCTAAAGCAACAGGAGTCTAAACACTCGTCTAGGACACTTTGAACTCTCTAATTAAAGACGGAATATAAAGGGCTCAGTGGTAGAGTACTTCACTTGTATGCAGAGACCCTGAGATGGATCCCTGATAGGAGAGGTGGAGGGAGAGGGTGAGGGAGAGAGAGAAGGGAAGAGAAAACACAAATACATCAAAAGCACTGTTCAGTGAATTTGGGGTTGTGCCGTTAACACACATCATGCAGCGTCAACACTGTGTAGAGTCAGTCAGGGTTAAATGATGAGCCCGGGCCCCAGTGCTTGGTCATCGTGTAGATGAAAGCACTACATCCACAGGATTCAAAGAAGGTGTAGGCTTTGAACAGCTGAAGGGGGTACGAGGGGAATAAGAGCAGCGAATGAGTGCAGTCCATACCTGGTGCCCTCTTCTGGCCTCCTTGGGCACCTGCACACACATGGTACACATAAATTCATGCACACACACACACACACACACACACACACACACACACAAACACACACACACACACAAACACACACACACACACACAAATAAAATAAATACTCTTTAAAAAATTTTGTTAAATCCCTTTATCATCCCCTCAGTCAACAAAATTACAAAGAGAGTTTGCACAAGGTAAAGCCATGTCATGGTGGCAAGCATTACCCAACCACACAGACGACAGGATTCAAAGCACGGCATGCTGGCTGAGTGGCAGAGCCGCCAGGGAATCAGCCCTCCTGTCTCTCTAGACTCGCCAACTTAAAAACTCCCCATAGCGCTAACTGCATTGTTTAAAAAAGCTTCCTGGAGGATGTTCGAATCCACTTGGTGAGTCTACCAGATAGACACACCTGGATGCTCTTACTCTCTAAAAGCCTCAAACTTAAAGTCTGGCTTGGTGGCACACGGCTGCCATCATAGCACTGGTGATGCTGAG